>NW_025999990.1:3381770-3390578 GCF_001458135.2 Marmota marmota marmota | reverse complement strand
ATATATATATATATATATATATATATATATATATATATATATATATGTATGTATGTATGTATGTTGGGCTTGGGTTGTAGCTCAGCCATGGAGCACTCACCTAGCATGTGTGAGGCACTGGGTTCCATCCTCAGCACCACATAAAAATAAATAAAATAAAATAAAGGTTTTAAAAAAAGGTTAAAAAAAGTGTTAAAAATACTGAGAACTTAACTAACTACAACAAACAAAATCTCAATTTTTATATTTTACAATTACAACGTTGTATATACAATGAAGTTTTTTGTGGGTTTGTTTTTTGGTTTGTTGTTTGTTTTGGTTTTGGTTTAGTTTTATTTTTTTGATACAGTCTGTGTTGCCCAGGCTAGTCTTGAACTTGTAGGCTCAAGTGATCATTCTGCCTCTGTCTCTGAAGTAGCTGGGACTATAGGCACAGGTCATCATGCTCACCCTAACAGTGGTTTGAATGAAATGTTTTATTGAAACTGACTTCCAGGCTAGGGTCGTGGCTCATGGTAGAGCTCTTGCCTAGCATGTTTGAGGCAGTGGGTTCAGTTTTCAGCACCACATATAAATAAATAAATAAGTAGATAAATAAATAAATAAAACAAAAAGGTTCATCAACAACTAATAAAAAAGATTCTTAAAATGACTTCACTTATTTTTTTAAAGTTTTTAAAATGTAGTTAGTAGAAAATTAAAGTTATATACATATATCTCATATTTCTATTAGACAGTACTATCCTAGAGTTTATGAGAAGGAAACTTTATCTGACTATTTATTCCTAACTAAGGTCCAGGCTCAAGTTAGATGTTAGCCTGTAGACGACTAATAAGTCACAAGTAATTTCTATTCATAACTAAAGGCAACCCCAAGAGTTTTGATTGTATGGCTGTGTAGGTATTAAATAGTTTTGCATCTAACTTGGTAGATATCATTCATGTTTTATTTTTCTTAACAATTTAACTAAATTATCTGATGGTTGTACCAAGAAGAATTTTGTTACAAGTCAAAACTTTGATTATTTTAGTCTTTCCCAATTTTCTAGCTTATACTAGAAAGAATGATTAGTCCTACCCCAGGCATGGTGGCTCATACCTGTAATCCTAGCAATTCAGAAGACTGAGGCAGGAGAATCACAAGTTCAAGGCCAGCCTCAGCAATTTAGTGAGGCCCTATCTCAAAATAAAATATAAAAAGTGCTGGAGATGTGGCTCAGTACAAAAAAAAAAAAAAAATTAGTCCTATTGATCAAATGATACAATCAATGTAAACTGAAGTGTTGCTCTGTGAACTATTTATGTGTGTATCTGGAATTAAGTTTCATTGAATTGTCTTGCTTTGCTTCCCTAAAATCACAGTTTCGGGAACTGAAAATACTGATACTGAGTAACAACTGTTTTCTTTTTACATTATCTGCTCATATGTTTATGTAAATAAAGGCAAAGGAACTGTAATATGTTTTTAAATTCCATCCCTAAAGAAAACTTTGCAAAGGTCCTCATACCAGTGCTGACCCCCAGAATTGCCTTACTGTGGACAATGTGATCTATTGTTCTCTGTACCACATTGTCTAAGGAAGAGGCTTGCATGTTTTGTTTGTGATCTTTTATGAGATCCTCTTAAAAAAAAAAAAAAAAAAACCTGAAGCCATTTGATAGTAGATGTGTTACTATTTCCAGGTAGGCAAAACTATTTGTAGCTTTCTGGAACACTTGCTTTGCTAACTACCCCTCCCTTTTTTGGTACAATACTGGGGATTGAACCTAGGGACCCTCAACAACTAAGTTATATCCCCAGCTCTTTTTATTTTTACTGTGAAACAAGGTCTCACCAAGTTGCTAAGGCTGGCAAGGCACTTGCAATACTCCTGCCTCAGCCTCCCAAGTTGCTGTGATTACAAGCCTGACCACTGCTCCTGATACTCTGCTAACAGTTTGAGTCAGGGTAACAAATAGGACCATGCTATGCATTGCGTTGTGTATTTTTTGTTGTCTGCTTGCCCATGGTGTCAGCTCACTACTGAGAATCTAAGGAAATAAGACAAAAGTAGAGGATAGCGTAGAAGACCTGAGGTTGAAGCTCCAAATCTTTTAGCTACCAAAATAAATAAAAGAACAAATACTGTAGAGTTGTAGCATTGGCAGAAGAGACGGTGTAGAGTGAGTAAAGCTGAATCCCCTTTCTCTTTACCCTTACCCCTTTGTCTTTTGCTTCTAGAGATTTGGAAAATTGCTATGACCATGAATTATTAGGCATGATGTTTTATTTTACTAGGTTGGAATGAAATATAGAAACCTAATCCTGAAACCCGGGGGATCTCTGGACGGCATGGACATGCTCCAGAATTTCTTGAAACGTGAGCCAAACCAAAAAGCGTTCCTAATGAGTCGAGGCCTGTGTGCTCCATAAACAGGATCTTTGGTAGCAGTCCATGTCTGGAGGACAAGTCGACGTCGCCATGTGTTACTGGCCTGGAAACTGAAGGGAGTTTGCAGATGAAAAATTAGATTTCTATTGACTTGTTTTTTTTTTTTATTTTAAAACTTATACTTATGTAAATGGAATTATAAATACTGTGACCTAAAAAGACCTAATTGAAAATAATTGTACTATAAAATTTCATAAAAATGGATTTGATTTCTTTTGATAAAAGTTTTATATGAATGTAATTTGATTTTTTTACTATTATAATCTAGATAATATAATGTAAGAGGGCCAAGAATTTTTAAATTGAATCATATACATGATATAATTTGATCCTTCTTATATCTTAAAATTTTGTACTTGGGATTTCTGAACTGATAAATGAATCATCAAATTCCTCTGGTAAATATTTTCCTGGAGCCCTGAGTCAACTTTGATCCTCTGCCTCCCTGTAAGGTGTGACCTTGCCTTTGCCTGCATGCCTCAAGGCCAAGGAAATACGACACAGTAATTCCTTTATCTTTGTATACCAGGCCTCAAAGTTCCCAGCTTTCTGCCTCTTTATGTTATATTCCCCCATTTGGGTTTGTTTTCCTTTCTAATCTTCAGTTAGAGAGTACCAAAAAAAATTTTCAGTGTGACTGCACTGGTCTAATGTATATTACAAGTTGTTTTTGTTTGTTTGGTACTGGGGATTAAACCAGGGGCACTTGATGACTGAGCCACATCCCCAGCCCTTTTTATGTTTTATAGAGAGACAGAATCTCCCTGAGTTACTTTGGGCCTCACTAAATTGCTGAGGCTGGCTTTGAACTCACCTTTCTCCTGTCTCAGCCTCCCCTATTGGCTGGGATTATAGGCATCTGCCGCCAGCCTGGTTTATTGCAAGTTTTTGTATCTTGTATTAATTAGAGTCTAAATTCCATTTCAGCACACAACTATTTTGGTATAGTTGCCAGTTAGAACATAAAGTGAGTTCAGACTCTGTGTGTGTGTGTGTGTGTGTGTGTGTGTATATGTGCACGAATGCACACATGTACGCAGACTGGCATTAAACCCAGGGGCACTCTACAACTGAACAAATCTTTTTATTTTTTGCTGTGAGACAGGGACTTCTTAAATCACAGAGGCTGGACTCAAACTTGTAGTCCTCCTGCCTCAGCCTCCTAAGAAACTGAATTTAATGTCAAGTGCTTCCTGCCCAGCTAGGCATCTTTTTTAGGGGCGGGAACTCAGGGGCACTCGACCACTGAGCCACATCCCCAGCCCTATTTTTATTTTATTTAGAGACAGGGTCTCACTGAGTTGCTTAGCACCTTGCTTTTGCCGAGGCTGGCTTTGAACCACAATCCTCCTGCCTCAGCCTCCTGAGCCACTGGGATTAGAGGTGTGTGCCACCGCATCTGGCCTAGCCAGGCATCTTTTTGATTCTCATGTTTCTAATAAGGGGTAGTGATGTTGCCTCTTTTATTGATCACCTTTCTGCAGATGACAAATAGACATGTCACAGTGGCTATTTAGAGTTCAGTAGGGAAGAGAGCTGGTGCTAATGTGGCCATAAAGAAACTGCAGAAGAGGAGTCAGTTCAGGCAGAGCGTTTGAGGACAGCTGCTCTGCTCTGGTGCTATGAGGTACTTAAATTCGGCCTTGGGGAAGAGGCTCCTCCGTAGCCTGTTTCATCTGGTGATTTTTTTTTTTAAGTGAACCTTTAGATTTCTCTTTAACTCAGTTTACTGTGGGCCTAAATTCCAATTCTGCAGCAGAGCAATAAACTCATAGTACTGATTTTTCCTATAGGAATCTACTCACTAAAAAAACCAAGACAGGATTTTTTTTTTTTTTTCAGTAAACTTGTTTTGTGTTTGTTGTCATTGGAGTGGAGGTGCTGCTGGGAATCAAATGCAAGGCAAGTGCTGTACCTCCAAGGCACAACCCAGACCCCAAATAAACTTTATGCTCTGCGTAGAACCTTTCTTTGCTCTTATCCAAGTGGACTTTGTGTTAAGTTAAACAATTATTATGTTACATAATAAAATTTAAGACAGCAGGGTAAACCAAAAGCTGTAGCAGCAACACAGAAGGAAATTTTGAGACTAATATTGCCAAGCAAATACCTTAAAACATCCACATGAAATCCTACCTTCCTTTCCAAGATTAGTTCCCTGGCCCTCACTCTGCGTCACTGTCTCTGGTCACCAAAGCTGTTTTTGTGGTATTTTTCTCTCCTAGACTCAGATTCTGTTTTCCACTTTCAGACAAAAACCAAAAACTCTCTTCAGGTTTTTCTCTTGCCCAATGTCTTTTTCACAATGACTTTGGCATTTTAAACCTTCACTTATTTCACATGGAAAAACTAATTGTTGTGGAAAAGATTGCACACAATAAAGTTACATTATTGTCCACGAAAATGAACTCACATTTCTTTCATACTTTAATGTTAAAACTGAAATGCATGACAGAGCAAAAGCACGAAAGTGTTCTTGTTTAGGTCTACCTCTAATATTTTAAGTCTACCAAAGTACAGAGCAAAATCAAATATTCATTAAAAATATTCACTAACATAATGAAAAGATAAGGACTTACTTTTTAAAGCCTTCTTAAATATGTCTATCCATCAACTTGTTCTTTTTCTCCCTTGAGTTCAGGGAGTCAATGAGATGTTCTGAATGGAGAATACCTATAAAAGCTGCAATTGGGCAAACTTACAATTCATATTTATGATCTGAGCCACATATAATAAAGTCTTTCTTGGTTATTGATCCAGAAGATTAGGGCCTGTTTGGAGGATTTTTCCAAGCTAAGAGGCAAGTTCTTAAAACAGCTTATGTTAATGTATAGTAGTCATGATTCCTAAGGTTTGATTCTAAGATGCTACAGAGAAAGAAGAGTCTTAATGTGATGCCATCTGAAATAGGTTTTTCTCCCCTATTGTAAATATTGAGTGTTACCTAAATAGCTAAAAATTATCTTAAAGAGTTACCACCTGAGCTACTTATGCCCAGGTTTTGCTTTTCTAAAGCTAATAGGAAGAAAGATGGATACTCATTGCTCTGTAGACAAGAAATTGCATTATGCAGGAAGCCAAAACTGAGAAAATAGCTCTTTAAGAAAAATTACTGATGTGATCTTTGTATTTGTAAACGCCTTAACTAATAGGGAAATTCTTAATTTTCTACTTTACCATTTTTGCCTTTAACCTTTGTGTATGAATTCAAGGTTTGTGGAGGTGATGGCTCCCCACTGGATCAGTGGGTTTATATAGGAATTTTTTCTTTCTCTGTCGTACACAAGTGTAATTTGCCATGCTCCAAGAAAATTGCATTTAAAATTGCATCAAAATGCTGTTTTCATTTGGCTTGCAATAACAAACCACCACAAACTAAAACAGATATTTAAAAGCTGGGCTTGGTAGCACATACCTGTAGTGCCTGCTACTCAGGTGGGAAAATCACTTGAGCCCAGGAGTTTCAGACCAGCCTGGGTAACATACTGAGACCCCCATCTCAAAAAGAAGCAAACAGAAAAAAAAGATAAAATTATTTCTCACAGTACTGTAAGTTGGGAAGTCCCACAGACTAGGACTCAACCCTCACAACTTCATCTAAACCCGATCACCTCCCAAAAGTCCTCCTCCTCTAACCAGCAATGACGGTTAGGGCTTCAACACATGGATTGTTCCTTGGGGGCGGGGTGTGGGGATAGCAGCCTACAAATATTCATTTCATAACTAATACTAGTCCTGCAAATTGGATTTAAGCATAGTTAACTGAGCCCCAAAGAATGTTAAAAGAAAAATCCTGCCTTATCTGAGTAGATTTGGTGACCAAAGCTGCTTCCTTCCCTAAGCACATTATTACAGTTACATGACTCCCATCTGAAACTGGATAGCCCCTTAAAATTGAATATGACTTCCCTTAGAACAGCTTGGTAAGAATAAAAGCCAAAAAATAATAATAGTAAAAATTAAAAAGCATATATAATTTCATTTTCTTTGAAAAACAGTGTCTAAAATTTTTTTTTCAGTCAACTTTAATGAAGAAATTCCCAGTGAAAACAATGGAAGTGATTACTACAAGTGTATGAAGGTAAAGCTATAAATTCTGAACACTAGCCCTAAAAGACCCTTTTTCAACATAGATACAATAATGATATGAATAGAGATTTTAGAGGGGCTGAGGTGTTGCTCAGTGGTGAGCCCTTCTGTCGCATGCCTAAGGACCTGGGTACCGTCCCCAGTACCACCACCACAACAAAAAAATAGAGACTTGATTTTCTAAAAGGTAAAAATGAAGACTTGAAAATTAGGGTAATGAACACCTACCCATCAATTAGTGATTCTTGAGTTATTTGGTTGAATTTGCCTGGTAATTCCCTTTCCTGATAAAATTCAGATACAGCACAGCTGGTACACTCTGTATGCACAAGAAAGGGGAGGAATGATTATGAAACAGGCTTCTTATAATCTCACAAGCTGATACCTTTTCTACCTGCCTATCTCCTAGAGCTCAAAGGCTCACCTAGACAGCCATCCTGACTCTGGGAATGCTGCACACACCTTCCCTTAGGTCTATTGGTTTTCCTGGTTACCTTCACTGCAAGATGATTATTTGTGTCCTTGGCCCATGTGACTGTGGGGTTGTTTGTGGTTTTAAATTTACATTTTCCTGAGGGACAGAGTTCAGATGAGGCAGGGAGAGCCATGTCAATGGCCTAGAGTTGGAATATCTGTGCTTCTACTCAAGCTGTTACCTTCATCCAGAATGCCTGTGATCCTTTCTCTTTCATACCTTTCCAAATCTGACCCAATTTGTGACAAGAATCACTTTCTGCCTTTTCTGAGAGCATGTGGTTTCTTGTGCCAGATTATGATGTATTTGGGAAGAAATAAACACAAACTTGTGTCCTATTTTAAAAAAAAAAAAAAAGCTCACCTGGAATTTTACCCCCATGATAAAATGTTTATAGCAATTGTGACTTGTGTGTATGTGGGAGAAGGTGGGGGTAACTAGGGATTGAACCCAGGGGTTCTCTCCCTCTGAGCTACATCCCCAGCCCTGTTTTTTTATTTTGAGACAGAGCTCACTAAGTTGCTGAAGTTGTCCTTGAACTTGTGACCTTCTACCTGAGCCCCCTGAGTCGCAGGGATTATAGGCATTTGCTGTCTGTATCATTTGTTATCAAAGAAACCATACAGCTAAGAACAATTTAAAGAAACTGTTCACCAAGACATCTCAACTGACATTGTGACTTTTTTGTTGCTGAGATGGAGAATATGACTAGATTTTAGCTGTTGAATGGAGTTGAATAATTATTCTCATAAATTCAGGTAAATTTCATGTCCTTTGACTGAAATCACAAGAAATTCTATAAAATGGTATTATCAAAGTTACAGTAACTGCTGGGCACAGTGGCATACACCTGTAATCCCAGAGGCTCTGGAGACAAAGGCAGGAAGATCACAGGTCCAAAGCCAGGTTCAGCAAATGTGAGATGCTAAGCAACTCATTGAGACTCTGTCTCTAAATAAAATACAAAATAGAGCTGGGGATGTGGCTCAGTGGTCTAGTGCCCCTGAGTTCAATCCACAGTATCAAATTACAGTAACTGATCTGGAATGGTCACACATGTTAGTGTTATTAAGATTTAAAATTAGAGCTGTTATATAGCTCAGTGGTAGAGTGTTTGCCTAGCATATATGAGACCCTGGGCTCAATCCCCAGCACCACAAAGGAAAAAAATGATTTAAATTATAGCTGGGTCATGGTGGTACACACCAGTAGTCCCAGCTTCTTAGGACCTGAAGCAGAATGGTATCCTGAGTCCAGATCAGGCTGGGCAACATTCAGAGACCCATCTCAAGAAGGAAACAAAAACAAAATAATTTTTAAATTATTTCAGTCCTGAGACAAACTTACAATGCAAATAGCCAAATGCCAGGTGGAAGGAGATAAAATCTGATTGGATAGTTATGGATAGTGGCACTTAGAGGGGAACAAGAGGGAACTAGAAGGCCTAGTCCAAGTTTATGTCCAGAGCAATACCGGACCCCTGTGAACTCTAGGGTAGTAAGATCAATCAGAGCTGGAATGTTGTGCTCCATTCTAGATGTCACATTTTAAGTGGATTTGGTGTTTGGAAGAGCAGAAATAAGATGGTGATGACTTTGAAGATAGTTCTCAAGATAAATATGTAGAAGAAGAATTACGGAAGTTCAATTTGGAGGATAAATCCATAATTTTTAAAAAATGTCTTCATATACTTGCAAAACATGGGAGAGATTTGACTAATCCTTCATGGCTTCAGAAGTCAGAGTTTTAGAGGTATGGGTCCTCCTACCAACACCTTACCCCCACTGGGGATTGAACCCAGAGGTACTTTAC
>NW_025999990.1:3301997-3376763 GCF_001458135.2 Marmota marmota marmota | reverse complement strand
TTTTTTTTTTTTTTTTTTTTTTAGTTGTAGTTGGACACAACACCTTTATTTCACTTCTTTATTTTTGTATGTGGTACTGTAGATTGAACCCAGGGTCTCGTACGTGCGAGGTGAGCACTCTACTGCTGAGCCACAACCCCAGCCCCTCAATTAGCAATTATTAAGTCAAGTTAATGGGAAAGTTTAACTTTTCAAAATTACTGTAAGGGAATGTCTAACTGCTTCCAAAGAATACTCAGAACTTTGTTTGAACCATATGTAATAAAAGCTGTGAGTTAAAAGAAAATTATTATCACTTTTTTATTTTTATTTTTAATTTATTTATTTATTTTTGGTATCAAGGACTGAACCCAGGGGAATTGAGCCACTGAGCCACATCCCCGGCCCTTTTTTTTTTTTTTTTTTAATTTTGAGACAGGGTCTCACTAGGTTGCTTACAGCCTTGTTAATTTGCTGAAGCCAGCTTCAAAGTTGCAATCCTCCTGCCTCAGCCTCCCGAGCTGCTGGGATTACAGTCTTGTGTTCAATCCCCAGCACCATGTAAAAATTAACAAATAAAACAAAGGCATTCTGTCCATCTACAACTAAAAAAAAATTTAAAAAACCCTGATCTTTACTGTGCATGCCAAAAATATCTAGCTGCCACCATGAGACCCTAGAGGAAGAAGTAGGAGGAGATGTTTGGCCAACTTGACAAGTTTGTAACATTATCTAAACAGCATAATTAACCAATAATCAAAAGAACAAAGCAAGTGGCTCAACCCCAACTAGCTATAACCAACCTAAATAACCCTCGTCAATCAGAGGTTTCTATCTAAATTTTGGAAATTATAATTTTTATCATAAGTTTTATCTTAATTTTTGTGTGTGTGTGTGTGTGTGCCCACAAAGCTAACTCTCTACTCTCACTGTTTTAAACACATCTTTTGATGCCAAGACACTTAAAAGTGTGGAAAGTGAAAGAAATAAATGCTTAATCCTTTCCCATCTGGATTTTGCAAAGCAAAATGCAAGAGAAAGTACAGTCTCAGCACACATTGTATTTTGTCCTGTCTCTCTCACTCTGCTCAGGATTAAATGTTTCACTTGTTTGCAACCAAAATGGAAATATGATCTCATGTTTGTTAACTGTGTTGTCTTTGCATTTCCTATGTCAATAGGGTGTAAATTTTCATTTAGTAACATAACCTCTTCCTCCAAACACAGGAAAACTCCCCAGGGATCTTGCTGTAAGCGTAACCAAGTGCTGTTGAATCTCATAGGTAGGCACCATATAAAAATAGAGTGGTGTTTTGAGATGCAAAAGTGGCATCACTCAATAGTGTCATCTCTGCACTCCAGGTGAAAGTTCAAGGATTCTACAAGACAGGGTTGCCAAATACTAATTAAACTAATTGGTGATCTATGCTATTCTTAAATCTTCTGATCTTGGGGTTTCTCTGGTGAGAAGAGGAGATATGCTTCATTCCTCATACAAAAATGCAAAAATTCTGATCACATTATAAACTTAGCAAGAAATTATAAGAAAACATGTCCTCATCTGCAGCAGTTTGAAGAGAAGACAAGTATCTGTATATGTGAGTTTATTTCTTTTCTCTTATCATTTCTCTATGCTCAATACATAATAAAATATATTTCAAAGGACAAAATAGGCTACCTTGAGATAGAGCAAGATAAACAAATTCATAATAGTTACTATGATTTTCCATGACAAAGGAAAGAAAATAGCTTTCCAGTCCACTAAAATAAAATACAGTCAAGAGATCAGAGAGTTTCTGATTCATAGGAAATGTAAAGAGCAAAAACTTGTTATAATTCTGAAATCAACAGGCAATTCCAGCTCACACCTGTTAGATTGGTAGCAATCTGTCTATTGAAGTTGAAGATGACACACCCCAGTAACTCCACCTCAATATATGAACCATCAAACGTCTACCTGTGCACTATGAAATATCTACTGGAGTAGTCATATTAGTTATGTTTATAATGAAAAACATTAAAACCACCAAAGCATCTACCTTGAGAAGAGTGAATAACGTATTGGAATATATTGAACAATGGGCTATAATGCAGTTAGGATGACAGAACTAAAGCTACAAATATCAAAATAAATATAACTCAAGAGCAATATTGAGCAAAAAAGTGCCATTGCACAAGGATGTGCAGATCAACCTTTATCTAAAGGTAAATATGTGTGTGTATTCAAAACAATACTATATATCTTTTATGGATCTATACATAGGAGCATAAAAATACAAGAAAATCGGCCATGAATTCAAGACCATGGTTTCCTCTGGTGAGGGAGAAAGGAAATAGCTACAATATTTTTATTTATTTGTTAGTTTGTTCATTGGGTGCCAGGGATTGAACCAAGGGTTGTTTCACCACTGAGCCACATCCCCAGCCCTTTTTATTTTTTATTTGGACACAGGATCTTGCTAAGTTGCTTAGAGCCTCTCTAAGTTGCTGAGACTGTCCTTGAACTTGCAATCCTCCTACCTCAGCATCCCGAGCTTCTGGGATAGTACAGGCATGAGCCACCATACCTGGCTCATTTTTTACTTTTTGAAATATTTTTTAATTTTTAAAAGTGTTTCTGAAGGATTTGTCAGATTTGTGGCTTTAAGAGCAAACTTTACCAAGTACATGTAATTTCAATCATACAAAACTCATGCATAATGGAATTCCCATCACATCCACACTTTTTATTTGAGAATACGCCTTGGAACCAGGTGCAGTGGCACATACCTATAATACCAGGGACTCAGGAAGCTGAGGCAGGAAGATCATAAGTTTGAGGCCAGCCTGGGCAACTTAGTGAGGCCCTGTCTCAGAATAAAAAGGGCTGGGAATGTGGCTCAGTAGTAAGCACCTCTGGGTTCAATCCCCCAGTACCAGAAGAAAAAAAATAGCCCTTGGATATTCCCATAAAAGCCAAAAATGAGTCCTCATCTACTGCAAATCTGAAATAGTTGAGATCATGGTTAAAAAGCATAGAAGTTAGATGGCCTGAGTCCCCCAGCTTGGCTTCAGTGATACCTGGCTGTCTGAACCATGTGTCCCACCTCTTGGCATCACAGTGCCTGGAGCACAGGGAGATCCCCAGGCTTAGCTTCAATAGTTGGGTTAAACTCCTGACTTGACTCTTTGAGCCAGTGGTATTCAGCCAGCATTCACTTTTCCTCCTTCCTGATAGAGTTCCAATTTTCATCACGTATCCTGATTCACCTAAGGGTAATCCCATGCCCCTTGCCAATTGTTAATTCAGAAAAGGGCAGTGATCAGTGAGAAGTTTACTAAGGACTTCTGACGAGAGCTTCCTAGTTTTCAAGATAAAGCTATGGAAACAGTCTCTTTCTCTGGCATTACTGTATGTTGATTGGAGGCCCACAAATGTAGCAGCCATTTAACTATCAGGCTTCAGATGAAGCCAACACTTGCTTAAAGGAAGAGCCAAAAGAATTGCAGACAGGGTTGGGGGTGTAGCTCAGTGGTTTAGCTTTTGCCTAGCATGCACGCACGAGGTCCCCAACACTGGGAAAGAAGAAAGGAAGGGAGGGATAAAGGGGAAAAGTCAGTGTAGCTAGATAACATCAACCCTGTGAGCCTCACTTTTGGACATTTTCACAGAAGTGAGCCACTATATTTCTGTATTGTTAAAACCAGTTAGAGGTGGGTTTTTGTTGTCCTTGGCCAAAGACATTCTAACTGATGTATATCATATGCTTCAGTTGCCTCAACTGTAAGGAAGGATATTAATGTGTGTTCTGTTAGTTGGCTGAGTGGTTTTGGAAATCAAATGAGCCAATGTATGTGAATGTGCTTTGTAAGCTATAAATTCTATTCAAGGACAAGTTAGTACTATTATTAATAATTTTGCTACTAAGTCTAAGGTACGAATTTTAATATACTATATGAATTATATGTTTTAGAAAGTACATTTAACTCATTTATTTTAAGCTAATAATTCCCAGAAGCCTTATGAGAATTTATAGTTTATTTTTTAAAACTATATAAAGCAGTTATATGTTTATAGTATTAGTTGAGTATATCATCAGTAATGAGTTTTTATACAAGTATAGGAACAAGCTTTTTGAATAGGCATTATGTTAAAGGAGTTAAAAGATGTTTGCTCATAAAATATGGTCTTCTTATTTGTTGTATGATATTTGTCATAATATCTATGGTCTTAATTAACATTTACAAAGAGGGTTTTCATAAGGATTACAGGAAAAACTCCATGTGAAGTACACGGAGCAGGACCTGCACTGTAAGGGAAGACTAACGGCTAACCCTTATTTAGCATTTACTACATTCTGGACATGCTTTAAGCCCTGCACATTTATCAGCTCATATGGCACAATTATATTCTTGTGTTTTCTTATATGTTTTAAAAATAGCTTTATTGTTTTAGGGGAAAATGTCACATTCTCATTACTTAGAAAATTTTTAAAAAATGTGAAAAATCAATGAAAACCACCCCAAATTCCATGTTATTACCTAGATGTTAGATAAACAACCAGACTTGTTTAATATGGCAGGTACAGATTCACCCAAAATATATATATATATATATACAAACACACATATTTATATACCATACTCATATGTACATAGATATATAAATTACATATATATATTTTTTAGAGAGAGAATTTTTTAATATTTATTTTTTAGTTTTCAGCGGACACAACATCTTTGTTTGTATGTGGTGCTGAGGATCGAACCTGGGCCGCACGCATGCCAGGCGAGCGCGCTACCGCTTAAGCCACATCCCCAGCCCAAATTACATATATGTTTATATACAAGTGTTTTTAGTAGGACATAAAGAAAAATAGCATTATTTTTTAAACTATAATTGATTTTACATCTTAGGAGATAAAAGAAGTAAGACTTTTCTTATTATTGGAAAATAGTACCTGTTAGGGGACAGAGTCTAGTTGCATCTTTACATAAATGGGATCAATGTTTCCCCCCTGGTGCTAAGGATCCCAGGGTCTCACACATCCTGGGCAAGCACTCTACCACTGAGCTATCCCAGAGTCATGCTTTCTTTTTTAAAAATATTTTTATTGGTTGTTAATGAACTTTTATTTTATTTATTTGTATGCGGTGCTGAGACTCAAACCCAGTGCCTCACACATGCTAGGCAAGCACTGTACCACTGAGCCACAATCCCAGCCCAGGTCATGGTTTTCAATGGTCTCAATATTTTTGAAAAGTATTAAAGTAGCTCTTCAGTTTCATAACACGTTGTTACCTTGATTTTTTTATATTAAATACTTATTCCTACCTAATAGCTTGCTTGTTTGTTTACTATCCCAACAGCTGTCTTTTTTTTCTTTATGTACTAAAGTATTTTAAATTTTGATTAAAAAATCAACACATAGTATGAAATTTACCATTTTAACCATTTTTACATGTGCAGTTCAGTGGTTCTAAGTATTATTATACAACCAACCTCAGAACTTTTTCATTTTGCAAAACTGAAACTATATATTTATACCAATTAAACAACTTCCTTTTTCCTCCTCCCTGCAGTCCCTAGTAACCAATATTCTACTTTCTGTTTCTGTGCATTTGTAGCGGTCTTATCTTTTTAAAGAGAACTTATATTCCCCAGTATCTGGGATAATCATGTTCCATAAATATTTGTCAAATGCATGTATGAATCTGTATTTGAGCTAAACACAAACAAATAAACAAAAACAGGTCACAGCCTCATTTGTACTAAGGAATGAGTATCCTCCAAATAACTGGAATTTGTTAAACATTTACTATGTACCAGACACTTTATATAAACCCTGCACTTGATGTCCACAGTTAATTCCCAGCACAGGAGCCAGAAGGATCTTTTTAAACACATGCAGTGATATCCCTGCTCTCCTCAAAACCCAGCAATGACTCCCTATTATATTTGGGTTGAAAGTCAATGTTTTCACAATAGACCCAAAGGCCTCTTTGTATCTGGACCTCCTTCCTGTTCTCTCTCTTACCTTTTTCTCTTTTCCATCTCTGTGCCTTCACTCCAGTCATACTGGATTCTTTGTCATTTCTCAAATGTTCCAGAAGCAGCCTCCACAGGGCCATCTTGCTTGCTATTGTCTCCACTTGGAGCGTTCTTGTCCTACTGTCACCACTGTGCATGCCCTCGCTTTCATCAGATCTTTACTCAAATATCACCTTACTGGTGAGGTGATCCCTTCTGTCCTACTCAAAAACAGCAACATGTGCCACACCCCACTCTGGTGGATACATACATTTAAATAAGCACATTACATTGTATGTAAATCATAACCAAAATAAGAGAGGTTAAAAAAAAAAACTTTAGTAATTCTGCCTAAAGTCCCCACATTCTGCAAGGGGACAAAGCTATAATTCAAGCCCAGGTGTGTCTGATTCCCAAGTTTATTGTCTTTGTATAAAGCCTTATGGCTTCTCCTAATCTCTAAATCTGTTTTCAGATTTATACTTCTCTGGGACAGACAATACATTTTGGGTTATGTCTCTCTCCCATTTTCAAGATTTGGGAACATTAAATTATAGAGACCACTGGAATGCATTTTTCTCCTCTGGGAGGCCTATATAATGCAGATAAACACAGTCTGATTCCTAGAACAAGAGTCATTACCTCTCAGAGACTTGGGTTTCCAAATCTAAATTCAGATTCTCAACTGGTCCCCGTTATATTTCACTGGCATGATGGTTGGTTGTATTTGTCAGCTTGGCTAGGTTATATAGTACCTAGTCATTCATTCAAACACTAGTCAAGGTGTTGATGCAAAGGCATATAGTAGATGTGATACACACTTACATCCAGTTTAAGGAAAGGAGATTATTGCCTACAACCCGGGTGAGCCAGATCCAATCAGTTGAAAAGCCTTAATTGAACTGAGATTTCCTCGAGGAAGAAGAAATTGTTCCTGTGGACTTACATGTCAACACCTGCTGAGGGTTTCTAGCCTGTCTTTCCTGATGGCCTGTCCCATAGATTTCAGACTTGTCTATCTAGCCACCACAATCACACAAACTAATTCCTTTCAATAAATCTCTCGCCTCTATTTCTGTACATGTATACATGTGTTTGTAAGTGTTTTTATGTGTTATGAATAGCACTTAGGAGTTCTGAACAAACATGAGTTCTTCCACTTACTAATGTTCTGATGATAACCCTGGAGGCTAATTAGTCCCCAGAATACTTGTATTGTTAATTGGACTTAGGATGCCTGCAGGGTTGAACCAAGAATGATAATGGATGTGTTACTGTCTCTTCTTTCTCCCTGCCTATGATAGTTTAGGCTTTGTGTTGATCTCCATGCCCAAATTATTCCAGATCCAAGCTATGACCTGGCTAATCCCTGCTCCATACCTCACCCTATAGTTTCCGTTCCATGTGGTGAGTACCAGTTGATTTTCCACTGCTGTGCCCAAGATGCTTCATTGAAAACCAGGTGGTTACCATTTCTGGAATTGAAATAAATGTGTGTGGGCTGGGGATGTGGCTCAAGCGGTAGCGTGCTCACCTGGCATGCGTTCGGCCCGGGTTCGATCCTCAGCACCACATACAAACAAAGAAGTTGTGTCCGCCGAAAAACTAAAAAATAAATATTAAAAAAATTCTCTCTCTCTCTTTAAAAAGAAAGAAAGAAATGTGTCTTTTGGGCATTTCCTTGATGTCTCTACCTATCCCATCCAGCTAAACTTTTGAATCAATAGACCTTGGCAACTTTATGTTGTAGCACATCCATTGTGTACTGTCCAAGTTTAGGCAGATCTTAAACCTACCCCAGCTCACCAACTCCATGCAGACACCAACAGAGCATCATGCTTTCCGATCATGACATAAACTAGAGTGGTGAGAAATACCTATTCCAGTTAACCAGGAGTGATGTGCCATAGAGAACGGGGCTTTGGACCATTTTCATAGCTGAGCTTGAAAAAAAGACTGTGTATGTGTACCTCCCTAACTTTGTGACTCTGAGTATTTTCAGAAATCAAATTCACTTTGCAAGTAGCTGTTTTGCTGTTGCATTATCTATAGTTCTTGACCAGTTTGTGCAGCTAATCATAGCATATGCTAAATTCTATAAATTCTTATACATCCATGAGAATGGAAATGTGTTTAGCAGATACAGAGTTTAAAAAAAATTTTTTTTTCAGTCACAAACTTCCACTTCCTTTACCACAAAAACGTATATTCAAGATGTGAACAACTACCAAGAGTGACTAATTTGAGATTCCTTTTCTCACTTCTCCCCTGATAATGGTACTTAACGTAGTAAAAACAAACCACACAAAGGAAGAGGCCCCAATTATCCCTACACTTAGTGTCAAATACTACCAGTAGTGATTGTATCATTTAAAAGTCCTTGAACTTCATCCAAAAATGGAAACAATTAGATTATTTTTTTTTAGAGTCCTCCTTTAGTCTCATGAACGTGGGGGCCCCAACATTGAGAATCAAAGTAGAGTTGATTTGCCCAGCCCTCTCAAGAAGGAGGAAATGGTGGGGAGGCAATCAGAAGTCCACTCAGGGTTCCTATATTTATTTAGATGGACCTTTTCTTTTAATTCTTTCTTTCTTTCTTTCTTTCTTTCTTTCTTTCTTTCTTTCTTTCTTTCTTTCTTTCTTTCTTTCTTTTAGTTGTAGTTGGACACAATACCTTTATTTTACTTATTTATTTTTATGTGGTGCTGAGATTGAACCCAGTGCCTCACATAAGCTAGGCAAGTGCTTTACCACTGAACCACAACCCCAGCCCTTGGGGTTCTTTTCGTTGTTTGTTTTGATTTGCTCAACGCAGGTTGAACCCAGAGCCTCATGCATTTGCTCTACTATTGAGCCATACTCCTAGCCTCAAAGTCCTATTTAAGGTTCCCCTATGCCCCAAATTAAGTTGGTTAAGTGGTAAAGATGCAGCCAATATGGAGGGAGAACCCTTGCATATAACAACAGAAAGAGCTCCCTTTTTCTCTTTCCAGAAGAGAAAGTGGTTTTAACTAAGCAAGAGTGAGGCTTTAGATAATGAAAAGGAAGTGCAACAGTGTTTCTTTTGTTTTATTTTTCTTGTGGTGGTGGAAAGGAAACTGCAAAGAATGAAGATGCTATACAGTAGATTCCCAAGTACTGGGCCATGTCAGAGAGACTTATACAGAGAATTGGGCAACTGCTGAACTGCCTGGTCTGACAAAGCCCATCCTGCCCACCAGCACCGGCCCAGGCTGTAGGGACCCAGACCTCTTTGATGTGAGTTCCACTTTTGTCCTCATCCAGCCCCCTGCCAAACACCATCTGTACACCTGGGTTCCACCATAGTCACTGCAGATACAAGAGAGACTTTGGGACTGAGAATAGTTTCCTCTTGGGAGAGCATAGAGCTACTCCCACTCCTGGGGAGAAGGTTCCCTGAATGCACAGAAACTTTGCAACAGATGGAAGACAGCTCTTTTGAGGGTATCAGTCCAGGTTGTTGAACATGCCTAAGAGAGTGGCACAGACTAGGGTCACAGTGATAGTGACCTCCACTGGCCCATAATTTAATGAAGATAAAAACTGGCAAGAGTCAGCCTGTTTCTGAGAACCTGTAGAATTTGCAATCAGTCACTTAGGGACCAGACTATTCCAGGTGGGCTGAAAGAGCTGAAGTGCCAGGAGAAAACATCTGCCTGTCATGACCCCATAATCTCACCCTGTCTTATCAGGTATCAGTATGATCTGGAGAAATAAGGGTCACATACAAATAAACCTAAGTGGATTGAGAGGAATTAAGAGGACTGGAATTAATTCCCTCGAATTTGGATTAAGGTCGCTAATACCATCCAACGCAGTCCAGATCTTGTTAGGAGAATATGGAGATAATATAAGTTTTCTGTTTTCTGAATTCTACAGAGAGTTTTCTGACAAAAAAAAAAAAAAGCTATATTTCCCTTAGTCACGGTAGAAATTAGATGTTTATGTAGAAAACATTGTTTTTTAAATTGAGATAAATAATGTTTAAAAAAATATTTACCATTTTACATACTTTTTCTTTGAAAAGGTGTTTTTAATGCTTTCATTACTAAAAATAGTTCTATAACTTAGGCAAACAATATGTAGGTCAAAGTAAAAATCAATTAACATTGTTTAGAATATTATTATCACTTTCTATTCAGATGTGTTATATTGTTAAATCATAAGATTCCCCATTTTACTAGTCACTGTATTGATTCATTACATCTTTTTCATCTATAGATTTGTTTAAGTTGATAATACAAAATGATGCCAAAAAAACTTATGTATCTGTGACATTATAGAATTTACTCTAAGAATTAATGTCAATTATAATAATAGATTTACATTTCCCATTTTATACACTTAAATATATGGTTGAAATATATTTACAGTGTTGTATAACCACTATTCATCATCCATCTCCACAACTCTTTTTTTGGGGAGTGGGGTTACTGGGGATTGAACTCAGGGCACTCCACTACTGAGCCACATTCCCAGCTCTACTTTGTATTTGATTTAGAGACAGGGTCTCACTGAGTTGCTCTAGCTAAGTTGCTGAAGCTGGCTTTGAGCTTATGATCCTCCTGCCCCAGCTTCCTGAGCCACTGGGATTATAGGCGTGCAGCACAGTGCCTGGCATATGTTTAATTTTTTGAGAAACTGCTATATTATTTTCTACAGCAGCTGTACCACTTTTACATTTACCCCAGCCAATGCACAAGGGTTCCAATTTCTTCACATTCTTACCGAAACTTATTTTCCATTTATTTTCATTTTTATTTTTAAGGTGCTAGGATTGGACTACTGAATGGTAACTATAGGCAGGTCACTGGGGGCATGTCCTTGGGGACTATATCTTCTTCATGGGTTCTCCTGTCTCTCCCTCTCCTTTCCTCTCTCTCCCACTCCACAACCCCTGCCAAACACATATACTCCCTGGCTGCCAAGAATTGAGCTGCTTTCCTCCACCATGCCCTTCCACCATGATGTTTTACCTCACTTCAGGCCCAAAACAAAGGAGTCAACCGACCATGAACTGAAACCATGAACCAAAATAAAGTTTTCCTCCTCTAAGTTGTTCTTGTCAGGTATTTTGGTCACAGTGATGAAACAGTGACAAACACAAGGACTGATGCCCTTATAGAAAAAGGCAGAGACACCAGAGCTCACTCTCTTCACCAGGTGAGAGCATAATAGAAGGAGGCCATCTGCAAGCAAGGAAGAAAATCCTCTCTGAGATTCAATTCAGCTGGTATTTTGATCTTAGATGTCCCAGTCTTCAGTAATATGAGAAATAAATGTCTGTTGTTTACGTCACCCAGACTATGGTATTTTGTTATGGCAATGCAAGCTGACAACAGCATATATTTTTATGATTAAATAAGAAATACATGCTCATAGGATAGTTTCAAAAATCAGGGATATCAGGAGCAAAACTCACCTGAAACCCCACAATTCACAGATAATCACATGATTTTGGTGAATGTCTTTCCATGCTTTTTCCTGTACACGTAGAAGCTTTTTTTTACAACCCAAACTATAGATGCTATTTTACAACTTTTTTGGCAAATAGAAAAGTATACATGATTGTTTTAATGCACTACAAAGTCCTTCAATGTACAGATGTAATGTATCCAAATGGTCCCCTTAGTAATAGGAATTTAGGTGGTTTCTAACTTACTCTTATTATAAACATTGCTTCATGAAACAATGTTTTATGTATCTTTTCATGTTTGTCCGATTCATTCACTGGGATGAATTCCCAGAAGTTGAATTTCTGGGCCAAAGTATATGCATATTTAAAAATTGGATAGTCAGTATGTTGCCAAATTACCTTCCAGAAAGGCTGAACCAATTTGTACTCTTACCATGTCTGAGAGTGCCCATTACCCTAAACCTTTGCCAAATTGGCATGCTTCCAACAATGGTAAAAATAAGTTCTTGTCTGCTTTTCTCTTATGAATCCTGCCAAAGTGCATGATGTGAGACTAAATGAGAGGAATATAAAGTTGACAGATGAGAGGTATTTTGGTCACTGTAATGTTTTATCTGAAGCACACCATTTTCCTCTTGCAGCAAATGTGACAGATAAGGCCTTTTCTTATTTTTTAGTGTAAGTTCTAGAAAGTAATTTCCTAAATGAATTGATTCCTTAAAGAGAATATGAAGGTCTCTAAGGATGTAAAAATTATTCAAATCAGCTGTATTTTGGACTGATAAAGGACATACATTTTTTTGACACTATACTTTCCATTTGACTTTTTTTTTTACATTGACTGTAACCTTTTACTGTTTTTCTAATATTTTTTTTTTTTAGCTGTAGATGGACACAATACCTTTATTTATTTATCTTTAAGTGGTGCTGAGGATCGAATCCAGTGCCTCACACATACCAGGCAAGCACTCTACCACTGAGCCACAACCCCAGCCCTTATTGATTTTTTTTTTACTTTTTTCTTTAATTTTATTTTTTACACAAATGAAGCACAATTTTTCATTTGCCTGGTGGTACATGATGTAGAGTCACACCATTCGTGCAATCATACCTGTATATAGGGTACATTTGACTTCTTTTTTAAAATTTTTATTTATTTATTTGTTTGTTTTAGTGTTGATAGACCTTTATTTTATTCAATTATTTATATGTGGTGCTGAGAATTGAACCCAGTGCCTCACATATGTGAGACAAGTGCTCTACCACTGAGCCACGATTCCAGCCCTTGACTTTTTGGGGGGCAAGGGGAGAGGGTACTGGGGATTGACCTCAGGGCACTCCACCACTTAGCCACATCTCCAGCCCTATTTTGTATTTTATTAGAGACAGGGTCTCACTGAGCTGCACAGTGCCTTGCTAAATTGCTGAGGCTGGCTCTGAACTGGCAATCCTCCTGCCTCTGCCTCCCCAGCCGCTAGACCAAGCCTGGCCTTGACTTCTTTTTTAAAGAAGCAAAGTATTTTGTTCCACACTGTCCAAAGTGTACACAACCACACTATAGCATATTCAGAATGGACTAGTTTATATGTATGAAGTTCATAAAGAGGATTTTTTTTCTCCAACCTTTTCTTTGCAGTACTAGAGACTGATCCCAGGGTCTCCCACATATTAGGCAAGTGCTCTACCCTGAGTCACATACCCAATCCTTTTTATTTTGAGACAGGGTCTTACTAAGTTGTCCAGCCTAGCCTTGAATTTGTGATTCTCTTGCCTCAACCACCCAAGTAGATAGTTTTAAAAAAAAAAAGGCCAGGTGTGGTGGCGCATGCCTGTAATCCCAGTGGCTCAGGAGGTTGAGGCAGGATGATCATGAGTTCAAAGCCAGTCTCAGCAAAAGCGAGGTGCTAAGCAACTCAGTGAGACCCTGTCTCTTAATAAAATATAAAACAGGCCTGGAGATGTGGCTCAGTGGACAAGTGCCCCTGAGTTCAATCCAAAGAAAGAAAGGAAGGAAGGAAGGAAGGAAGGAAGGAAGGAAGGAAGAAAGAAAGAAAGAAAGAAAATTTAATTGAAGTATAGCTGGGTGTAGTGGTATATGCCAAGAGTCCCAGCTACTCAGGAGGCTGAGGCAGGAAGATCACTTGAGCGTAGGAGTTCAGGGCCAAACCCTGTCAAAAAGAAAAGAGAACCAGGAACTCCCAGCTACTTGAGTTCTATTCTCATTACTGTAAAACACACACACACACACACACACAATTTACCTTCAATTTAAGTTTTTCCCTTATAATCTGATTGTGAAGAACTGCAATTTTTTTTACACAATATCTTTATTTTATTTACTTATATGTGGTGCTGAGGATCGAACCCAGGGCCTCACATGTGCTAGGCAAGCACTCTAACACTGAGCCACAACCCTAGCCCCAAGAACTACAATTTTTTAAAAATAAATTTTCATTGAAAATTAGATGAGAGAAAAGAAAAGCATATAATTAAACACCATCTCTTTGGAAAGCACAAGGAAAATCAAATGAAGTTTTAAATTCAGCTATTTCACTCTAAATACGTGACCCAGAGCACATCATTTAACACAATATACTTATTTTTTTCTCATCTGATAACCTAGCGAAATGAAATCTACCCTACCTTCTCCATTGAGATATTGGAAAGACAGGGAGGTTCCTAGTCCTATAGTGAATTGAATTACATGGTTTTTAAAAAATATTTTTTAGTTGTAGGTGGACATGATGCCCTTATTTTTATTTACTTATTTTTATGTTGTGCTGAGGATCAAACCCAGGGCCTCACCAACATTAAGTGAGCATTCTACCACTGAGCCACAACTCCAGCCCAGCTCACTCTCAACTCCCAGAAGGGACAGCCACAGGGCTCAGGCCTCTTCCCTTCTCTCACTCTTTACTTGGAAAAGGGCACCATCTTTGTAAAATGGAGGGAAGATATTGCTCCATTAAGACTCAGCCTTACTTTCTTTCAAAATGACCTGTCCTTGTGATAAGCTTACTAGAGTAACCCTGCCTACAGGAAGGGTTGAAGTTTGAAGAGGTTTATTTTAATTAAGAGAAGTGAATACAGTATTAATAAGTCCATTTGTTCAGAGAAGATGTCACATTCTCCAATCAGCTTTATTAGTAATGGAGCTAACGTTTCAAAATATAGTTTTTATTGTGGTAAGAAAATGCATAACATGAAATTTACCATCTTACCATTTCTTTCTTTTTTTAATAATATTTTTATCTGTAGACGGACACAATACCTTTATTTTTATGTGTTTATTTTTATGTGGTGCTGAAGATCAAACCCAGTGCATCACATGTGCCAGGCAAGTACTCTACCACTGAGCTACAACTCCAGCCTACCATCTTACCTTTTCTAAGTGTACAGCTTAGTAGTGTTAAATACATTCACACTGTTGTGCAACCAATCTTCAGAACTTGTTTGTCTTGCAAAATGCAACTCTGTACCCATTATTCAACAATTCCCCATTTTCTTCTCCCTCTAGTGTTTGGCAACCAGCAATCTACTTTCTGTTTTTATGAATGTGACCACTCTAGATCCCTTATGAAAAGTAGAATCATGCCATATTTATCCTTTTGTGTCTGGCTTATTTCACTTAGCATAATATGCTCACAGTTCATCCATGTTTTTCCGTGTGTCAGAAATGTCCTTTTCAAGATTGATGAAGCCGACATTTTGAACTCTATTTGATTCCTGCTTCTGCTTCTCAATTGATTCAAAACTGAGAATGGGATAGAGGGTATAATTAATTTTCATCCTTTAAGCCCCATCAGACTGAGTAAAGGCAGTGTGCTGTAGTAGTAGACTTCTATTGTCTTGTCTCACCAGGGTTAAAGGAAAAACAAACCTGAACCAAGATAAGGAGAGACTTTATTCAATAAGGATTACTATTCCAATAAAGGGAGCAGGGAGAATGTTCTGATAATAGACCATTAGATCTGCAGACACCTCAAAAGTCAAGCAGCAAAAGACTTTTCTTCTATAGTGAGAGGTAAACCAGGCTAGAAACAGGCAAGGGGGGCTGGGATGAGTGTGTGGAATTATCAGGCAGCTGATCAGGGAATGTTTCCCCCTGAGGTCCACCAGGTCTCAACAGGGGCCATTAAGGAGGGCTTGTTCCTAGTTCTAATGCTTGAAGGTGGGTGGGCTGCCTTTAGGTACCTGCAGGAAAGAGAGGAGCCTGACAAGTTAAGTTAGCAGGCATTTTGCTCAGATTAGACAGCTAACCATTTATAAGACAGAATGGAAATTCTATTGGACAGTCTAATATGCTTTTGTCACAGGTGGAAAACAGAGTCCCTGCAAGTCTTATGTAGTCATGTGAAGAAAGGTAAACCATTTCCTGGAACACAAAAGAGTGTGACTTTTTTGATTTCCATCGTTGTCCAGAAGCACAAGGATCAGGTGGAATTCAACTTTATCTCCACACTCTTTGTCATTCCATATGGTGATTGAACCCCTCTCTTTTTTGTAGAAAATCTGCCCCACACATTTTGGATGAGTTGGATCCCATTTTCCTACTCATGTGGATACTCATGTGAATTGGCCGAGGTCTTGCCAATTCAAACTTCTTGTTCTCTGATTAATATTAAGGGTTCCATAAATTGTCTAGCCAGGACTAAATTAAAAAAAAAAAAAAAACCAAGAAAAAGAAAATCCTGAACCAAGTTAAGGAGAAAGTTTATTCAAAAAGGATTACTATTGTAATAAGGGGACAGGGCTATTATATAAAATAGGGAAAATATTTGGATAATAGATCATTAGGTCTAGACATCTCAAAGCTCAGGCAGAAAAGAACTGGTGGATGATCCAAGTAGCACCAGTGAGTCCTGAGATACGGGGAAAGAGAACACTGATGTAAAACCAGTCATGCCCAGTTTAGTTTCACCTCTACACTTCCCAGTTATGTGAACCAATAAAAGTTTCCTTTGCTTAACTGTGTGACCATTTTATTTACCCCAAATAACTATTTTGTGCTCCTGAAGCCTTCCTGGTTTGGGATGTTTGTTGAGCCCCAGCTACCTCTGATTATAAATGAGTCCAAGGGTGCTTTAGTTCCAAGCATGAGAATATTCACTTCAGAATGTTGGCCATATTTCAAGTTCAAGTAATTCCATCTGCCCTCCTTGAAAACTGTCATTTCAAGAATATTCAGTATTCTTGAATACTTTGCAGGCCCAGGAAATATTCAATATTCTTAACTTTTGCCCAGCTACTAGAAGGCTGAAGCAGGAGGCTAGCAAATTTGAGGCCAGCCTCAGTAATTAACTGAGACCCTATCTTAAAATACAAATATAAAAAGGACTGGGGATATAGCTCAGTCACAGAACACCCTTGAGTTCAATCCCCAGTACTACACACACACATACACAGAGAAGAAAAAAAAATTCTTAACTTTCTTCACTAGACTTCTAAACAGCATGGAATTTCCCTGGTCATTTTTTACTATTCAAAGGCAAATTCTGATTTGGAAGAAAAAATTAAGATCCAAATATAAAATTTAAAAAGAAATCCTGTTTTATTTTCAGGGGGGAGGGTATAGCATTGAGTATTAAACCCAGGGCCTCATGCACGCTGGGCATGTGCTCTACCACTGAACTACATCCTCAGCTCTTTTTCAGTTTTTATTTTGAGACAGGATCTTGTGAAATTGCCCAGGTTTAGTCCACCTTGCCATCCTCCTGCCTCAGCTTCCCCAGTAGTTGGGATTACAGATGTCCAACACCCATGCCCAGTCTCTTTTATTTTTAAAATGAGCTACAGCGCCCTAGATGTTAAGTTGATTTTAAAGTCTATTTGACAATGTGTATGAACAATAAATGAACATACAGGTGGAGCACATCTATAATCCCAGTGCCTTGGGAGCCTGTGGCAGGAGGATCACAAGTTCAAAGCCAGCCTCAGCCTGCCCCTGGGTTCAATCCCCAGTACCTTAAAAAAAAACAAGGAATTGTTTCTATGAATATTCAAGGGGTATGCATGAAAAGACATCACAGAAGAAATACAATGGGATACAATACAAATGCTGAAGGCTTTGTTTACATTTAACATTTTCCTAACTTCAATACACATGTTCACTTAACTAGCAGGTTGATGTGATAAATAAGAACAGTAATGATAACTGGGGATATAGCCCTAGGTTCAAACCCCAACACCAACCCCCACCAAAAGAGTCATGAAATGGAACATGAAAATGATTTAAAGTATTATAAGTATGGAAAGGAGAAAAAAAATAAGTAGCCCCTCTCCTTATCTGGGCTTTCATTTTCTGTAGTTTCAGTTACCTGTGGTCAACCATCATCTAAAAATACTAAATAGAAAATTCCCAGAAATGAACAATTCCTAACTTTTCAATTGCACATCATTCTGGGAAGCATGATGAAATCTCACGTCATCCAGATCCATCTGTCCGGGACGTGAATCATCCCTTTGTCCAGCATATCCCTGCTAAGCTACCCTCCCCTGTTAGTCACTTAGTAGCTATCTTGATTGTCAGCTCTGCTGTCCACATATCGCAGAGCTTGCTTTCAAGTGACCCTTATGTGATAGTTCAACACTGTGACATGATCCCTGTGGCATTCACCTCACTTCTCATCATGTAGGCATTACCTCATCTCACATCATCACAAGAAAAAGAAAGGTGAGTACAGTAGAGTATTTTGAGCAAGAGGGAACTATCCATCAACAAAGATCAGGAACATTTGTATCTTTCCACATGTCAGAATTTAATTGAATAACAATTGAATATTGTTATCAATTTATTTATTGAATAACAATAAATTTGCAAGCTACATCACTTTCATAGCTTTTATTCATGGATTATTCATGGTTCACTTCATATTGGGACTGTGGCAATCACAAATTCTTTTATTCCACTCCAATCTTAATTACTAATATCTATAGCACTCAAGTCACACATAAATGATATACATGTAATGATATATATCATTGATAAAATATATAGAAAGGCTAAGAAAGTGTTAAGGAAATGCACAACATGGTTTCAAGATGCAATGCCAAGAGCAAAGGCAGAGAGCAGACACAAATGCAAGAAAGTCACTGCAGGTGGTCAGATAACAATTTTAACAAACCAATTTGCAGAGTTAAGATGAAGGTCCTGACAGCAGGCAGTTTCAAAGTGTCAGCTTCAAGCAGGCCATGAACAGGAGAAACTGTGTGGAACTGAAGCCTGTGTACAGAGAGTTGGAAGTTCGTCACTGTGGCAATTTTCCTGGGCAAGGCTCATGACGAGTGGGCTATATCTGGTGAGACTGACCAGCTTTTTTGTCTGGTGTTTCTGATAGGATTTGATATGTCCAAGTGTTCATGTACTCCTGATTTAATTTGATTAGATAATTTTTATTGGCACAAATAAATTATTTATCAATTTGTACCTTATGGTTGTGCTTGGCAGATGGTGGCTGTTTATTTGTACAAATGAGGTATAGAGTCATTTTACCTTGGCCCTTGTACTAAAACTGGTAAATTGGTGCTTTATAAAATTGATTAACTCAGGGCTAGGCACAACCTGAAAACTGTTCTATATACTGTGGAATAACTCCGATCAGGGCACAGCAACTCACTACAATATTCAACTTTGTCATTAAGTTAATTGTTGTTAATTTCTTATTTGCCTTATTTATAAATTAAAGTTTATCATAGGTATGTATGTGTAAAGGTTAATCTTGGTTGTCAACTTGATGGAATTAAGAGAAGCTGAGAAAAATGGTAAGGTACACTTCTGGGTATGACTCTGAAAGTTTTTGCAGAGATTACAGAATGTGAGTTAGTGAACTGAGAAGGGTAGACTTGCCCTGAATGTGTGTGGCACCATCCAATAGACTGGGGACCTGGATGAAACAAAAAGCCAAAGAAAGTGCTCATGCACACAAGCTCAACTCTTACTGAAGGGATGATGGACATCAGACCATAGATTCTTCAGTCTTTGCACATGGACTCACATCAGTGACCCTCCAGGAGGCTTTCAGGCCTGCAGCCTCAGACTGACTGCATCTCTCTTGTTCTGAGGTTTCCAGCTTCTTGGACAGAGCAGCTCCTGGTTTTTCTGGCTCTCCAGCATTCAGATAGTCCTTTGTGGGACTATCTAGCCTATTAAATCTCCTCTTGTAATTATATATACACTATATTTGTTCTGTGTCTCTAGAGAACCTCTCTCTCTCTCTCTCTCTCTCTCTCTATATATATATATATATATATATATATATATATAGATAGATCTATATATCTATAGATCTATCTATAGATATATATATAGAGAGAGAGAGCGAGAGAGAGAGAGCTAACACTAATATAGTATATAAAGGAAAAGCATTATATATATGCATATATATATATATACACACATATACATGTAAATAAATAAATATATATATGTATCTTGAATCAGGAATACTATAACAGTGAATCTTTTTTTAATTTATTTTTAATTTTGACGAATTTTTATTTTATTCATTTATTTATATGTGGTGCTGAGAATCAAACCCAGTGTCTCACACATGCAAGGCAAGTGCTCTACCACTTGCCACAACCCAATCCCTGTAACAGTGAATCTTCTAAAGTAATTGTGGAGGAAAGAAGCTAACTCAAAAAAAATATTTTTGGAGCATCTGTTATGTGCTGGGCACCAAGGATTAAAACAGTGAACAACACAGACAAAAAGTTGTACCTCATGGAGCTTTTAGTAGAAAAATGCACCAATAAAATCAAAATGAGAAACCTCCAATAATAAAGAACATCTGGGTTCTGAGAGCAAGAGAGCCTCTGACCTGCTCACTGTTTTACTGTTAGAATCACTTTACATCAAAATGTTGCAGTGGTCCTCTCTGTGTGAGTTTTGTTTTCTCCTTAAAACTGTATTTTCCAAATATTCTACAATGAGCCTCTATTATTTTGCAATCAGGAAAAGAACATATTAAGAAAAGAAAACCTGAAAAACCAGAAGTACAAAATGCTCAGTGTCAAGAAGTTCCAGTCCCTGGTTGTGGAAGGCTGACCCAGACACCTGCTGTTGGCACCTTCCTGCCTCTCCTGTGAACAGAGTCTTTTTAGAAAGCAGCATGTGTTGCTCTCACTCTGAGTAACTCACTCTCTCTCTCTCCCTTCTCTTGTTCTGAGCTCTTCTGATATATCCTAAAGCAGCTTATTTTACAGTTCCACATACCTGTTTTTCTTCACTCTTAAATACTCTGGGTGCCGAGAGCCTTCTCTTCCTCCTGACTACTGGTTCTTCTGTCCTTTTACCTACAAAGATCACCATTGTTCTACCTCTCTGTGGACCAGATACACCTTATTTACCCAACATTGCCCTTAGGCCTTCTATTTCTATCTGCCACTTGTCCACAAACTGAACTCTTTCCTGGTTACCATGGTATCCCCTGATAAAATGTCAGCCAAAACCTCCCCCCAATTCACTTACATTTCTAAAAATTGTTTAACAAATTTATGAAAGAATTTTTCCTGCCTCTGATGGGCTGAAGTATTATGTTATAGTCTTTGAAGACTTAGTATCATGATAGAAAATCATTTCTTTTTTTTTATAATTGGTTTACTCAGAATTTTATTCTTAACAATCAATAGTTGTTTTACTTTTCTCTCTTTAAATAAATTCTTACTATTTTAATCTATTGCTTTGTTTCCTTATTGATTCTTAGTATAGAGGTTGCATTGACTTTTATCAATGTAAAGGAAGAAATCGCTATTTGAGTAATTTTTTTTAAATATAATTTTATCATTTTTTAAAAAATAGTAATTGTATTAGTCTATTTGCTGTTGCTATACCAAAATATCTGAGACTAGGTACTTTATTTTAAAAACAGGTTTATTTAGCTCACAGTTTTGGAAGCTAAAAGTCCAAGATTGGGTGACCTAATCAATTCAGCCTCTGGCGAGGGCCTGATGGCAGATGGCAGCAAAATGGTGGGAGAGTGTGCAGAAACCACATGGCAAGACAGGAGCCACTTGGAGTCAGAGGCAAGGTTTTCTCTTTTTATAACAACTCACTCTTGTAGAAACTAACTAGGGGTTCCATGAGAGCTACATTAAACCCTTCTAAGGGTGATGTCCCCAGTGACCTAACCACCTCCTTTCAGGGACAAACCACATCCAAATCAGAGTGGTAATATATGGATTCCATGCTTAAAAAAAAAATGTTTTCCAACACATGATTGGGAGTGTAGTTCAGTGGTAGAGAGCTTACCTAATATCTGTGAGGCCCTGGGTTTGATCTCCAAAAGAAAAAACAAAACATAACAATTTTTTAATACCACTCAGCTGTAAACTTTTTAAAAAATTTTTTTTGTTGTTGATAGATCTTTATTTTATTTATGTATTTATACGAGGTGCTGAGAATCGAACCCGTGCCTCACACATGCCAGGCAAGTGCGTTACCGCTGAGCCACAGCCCCAGCCCAGCTGTAAACTTTTAAAAAAATATATTTTTAGTTATATATGGACACAATACCTTTATTTTATTTATTTATTTTTATGTGGTGCTGAGGATTGAATCCAGTGCCTCACATGTGCTAGGCAAGTGCTCTACCACTGAGCCAGGACCCCAACCCCCTACTATAAACTTTTTTATTGAGGTATATAACATGCAGTAAAATGCACTAATCTTTAGTGTAAACCTCAATTTTTAAATTCATATTTTACACAGGTATGTACCAATTTATACACCACCAGTTTAAGATATAGAAGATGCCCAGCACTGAGTGTGGCGGTGCATGCCTATAGATTGTGAGTTCAAAGCCAGCCTCAGCAATGGCGAGGTGTTAAGCAATTCAGTGAGACCCTGCCTCTAAATAAAATACAAAATAGGACTGGGGATGTGGGTCAGTGGTTGAGTGCCCCTGAGTTCAATCCCTGGTACCAAAAAAAAAAAAAAAAAAGGTGGGGTGCTGGGGATGTGGCCAAGGGTTAATATCCCCTGGGTTCAACCACAAAATTTCCCTTACTTCTTCTATGTCAACATCCTCTGGCACTAGCCTCCTTGCCTTCCAACCCTATCCTTGCCTGAGAAAAATACTATTTGGACTTCTTTTACCATTTATAAATTTTCATCTGCACTTGAACTTTAAATACAAAGAATCATCCAATATTTACTCCTTTGCAATCCCACCCCTCATACTGGAAATAGAAACACAGGACTTGTTAAGCACATGCTCTACCCGTGAGCAATGATTCTAGCTTGTACTAGCCTCCTATCATAGTTTGTTCTTTTTTTCCCTGTGTTGTAGTACACTAAAAATATTTCTATTTATAGAACTATTCTGTTGATGAACATTTGGGTTATTTTCAGTGTTTCTCTATTTTGAGAAAAGCTACTGCAAATATTCTGTACATGTCTTAGTGAACATAGGCACTCATTTCTCTTGAGTATATACCAACAAGTGCAGTTGCTGGATCACAGAGTAGACATACCTTTAGCTTTGGTCACATTGTTAACACATTTACATGTGACAAAATTCAGAAGGCACAAAAGAGAATAGAGTCAATGTCTTTCTTCCATCCCATCTCTCAATTCTGTGGTTTTCTAGCTGGGATTGTAGGCATGCACCACAACACCTGGCTCATCTTTATTCTTAAAGTTTTAATTAAGAACTCTTTCTAAACCTCTGCCTCTTTGTTGCTCATTGTTTTCCTGGTTGTTAGCTGCTTTTTGAGGAAACTGGATGTACTTTCCCTGACCCAGCCACACTCTCCTACAGGTACACTGATGAAAATCTTATACTGGAATAGGCAGAATAACATCTCGTTTGAATGTCATGACTTTTTCTCCCAGGAAGAATTGAGGAGGAGATTAAAGGCCAAAATATAAAGAGCAGGAGGGAGCTGGGAGAGAGCAGCAAAGGAGATGAAAAGTGTTGTACTTTTAAATAATCCAGTTTTTAGAAAAGTATACACTTATTTATCTTTAAAATGCCATATTACCCCGAAACTGGGAGAATAAATGAATGATGGGGAATCACCTAAAATCTAGTCACTCCAAAATGATAATTCCAAGAATATGAAACATAGCCAACCCTCCATATCTGTGGGCTCTGCATCCATGGATTCAACCTACTATGGATCAAAAGTATTTGGAAAAAAAATCCCCAAATGTTCCAAAAAGCAAAATTTGAATTTACTGCATGTTAAAGTGTTGTGCTGAACCAATGCAAATGATATGATGTGTGATTTATTAAGTATTATAAGCAATTTAGAGATGATTTTAAATATATGGGAAGATATGCACAGTTTATAAGCAAATACTACACAATGTTATATAATAAACTGGAGCATCCATGGGTTTTGGTAACTGAGGTAGGTCCTAAAACATTCCCAATGCATACCAAGGATCAACTTTACTGTTCTTTCTACTTTCTTTCCTAGTTCCCTCTTCCCATGGCTGTGAATCATAACATGGCCACTGATTGTCTAAAATATATAGTGGTATCCTAATGGCATAAAATAATTTTTAAATGGGCTTAGAGAAACATTGAATATAAATTACCATTATCCCCTCTTTTTGGGGGGAGGGGGAGTAACAGAGATTGAACTCAGAGGCACTCGACCACTGAGCCACATCCCCGACCCTATTTTGTATTTTATTTAGAGACAGGGTCTCACTGAAATGCTTAATACCTTGCTTTTGCTGAGGCTGGCTTTGAACTCACGATCTTCCTGCCTCGGGCTCCTGAGCCGCTGGGATTACAGGCATAAGCCACTGTGCCCAGCCCATTGTTCCCTCATTACCTTGATGTAAATTGTTACTCTCTTTAAGGACATAGATGAAAATGTTGGCTTTTGTTACACTTTGCTACTTAACGTAGTACAAACAGAAAAACTCATAGACCTTGAGACAGACTGGCTCATTAGTGCTGAAATGGAACATTATAGCTACTTTTTGAACTAGTGAGAACAATTTTTAACTTAGGAATGCCTGTGACATGGCAGTATGAAAAGAGCAGTATGCTGAGAGATAGGAGGCTTGTGGTCTTGGACTTACTTTTACTTCTGTATAATTGAATTCAGATTCTGCCACAAGTCTGTCAGTGGAAGTTTTAATGTCACCCTGTTTGTCCATGCCTGATCCACACCTCCCCTGGAGCTCTATCCAAACTAAAAAGACCATGAGTCATGAAGGGGTCCTCAAAGATACTTCCATGGGATGAGCTGTTACCAGAAGGGGAAATAGATTCTGAGCAGGCAAAAACACTAGATGTGCCAGGTGTGGTGGTGAATGCCCATAATTTTAGTTACTAGGGAGAATAAGGAAGGAGGATCCCAAGTTTGAGGCCAGCCTGTGCAACTTAGTGAGACATGGTCTCAGAAATGCACATATGGACGCATGCACAGGCACACAAACACACAAGATGTTCACTATATTCAAATTTGATCTTAGCTTCTTTATTTGTAAAATAAAAGGGTTGCTATAGAAAGTTCTAGGTTTAGTCTACATAAATCAGTGTTCCCAGGATCAAAATTAAAGCACTGGTCTGAATTAAAGTGTGAGAAAAACTGTGGTCTTCCTTTGACTTCTAATTTGTGATATCCACTCCTTATGACTGTAGTTCCATGAGTTTGGACTAAGAGTTTTAGAGCAGGTTCCTGAGTGACTTTCCTGTTTTTGTGAGCTGTCTGTATATACTTCCTGCAGAGAGACTGTTTTATTAATAGCAACATACGCTCTTAAACAACATACTTCTTTGACCCCATCACTGTTTTTATCTTTGGAAAGACTATGATGTGTTACGGAGTGTTAAGAGTAGTTTACTCTTTACTGTACAGTTGCCAAACTGAATTTATTTTCATTCAAACTGGATAGGAGCTGGCTAATAAATTCTCCCAAATTCAAGTTTTTATTTTACCACATATCTTCTTATTCTACAGCTCTGGAGGAGGGGGTGGCTTCAAAGGAATGTATAAACATAATTTGAGCACAATTTCAACTGTTTTCTCTCCCTCTCTACAAAAAAAAAAAAAAAAAAAAAAAAAACCAACAATATAACCAGAATTGCATGATCTGGTGTGCCCCTATTAAATGCCAAGCCTATGTCAATAACAATGATTATTTTTAATAGGACTGACTCTGGCAAGATAATCCTGGCAGGACTTTTAAATTAAATAATAAAACAGGTGAGATAATGTCTAAAACAAGTTTCCTGTTCTACAATATTAATAGCAAATTTGTCTATATATTATCTCCATTATTAAATTGGGATAATAATAGCAACTCCCTATCTCAGAATTATTGGACTGACTAAAATGAGATAATGAATGTTAAATACTTGGCTCAATATTTGGCCCAGACTAAATGGTCATAAAAGTTAAATATTATTATTATTATTATTATTATCTATAAAGAGGATACATACCTCTGACAGTTGTTCTGAGGCTCAAAAGAGATATAAAGTATTTAACATATTTATAAAACACACACATATATATACATATACACATATAAAGGCTATATGATTTTACATATAAAGTTTATATGTGTGTTTTTACATTTTACAAGTAAAAGCATATGAAGTATATAAAATCATGCTTGATACACAGGAGACATTTGAAAATGCACTTGATAAAAGAAACTTGTGGTTATTTTTAAGTATTAGTATTTACAAAATCCTTGCAAGCAAGATTTCCCTTACTCATGAATAAAAAATATCCTCTTATTAAAATGCCAGTCTTACTGTTATATAATGGTTTAACCCTATTTTAAGTCAGCAAAGTAGTGTTATGGATAATTACACACAAAACATATTGTAGTAAAAAGCAAGTCCCATCTGTGCTATCTATCAACTATCCCATCTTTTAATTTCTTCTAAACCTTCATATTCCCATATTTAAAGGGCTATACTAATATTTATTTTATATATTTCCCATGATTATAATAAAAATCATATGAGATTGAGTTGATTAAAGAACTCTGTCAAGGATCAAAAGTATAGCAATATAATAATACTTTCAGATTTGTTGTGTATCTATTCAATTGCAAGCCTATGCCAAGTGCTAAGTTTACATTATCTGGTTTAATTCTCACAGTGGCCTCATGAAATAGTGCTATTTTTATATCCATTTTACAAATGAGGATCCTAAGTCTTAAAGATGATATACAACTTGCTCAAAGTCACATTGCACATTAAATGTGCAAACTATATTTGTTCAGACTCCAGACTGCTCTTAACCTCTCTACTATACAAATGCAAATTGTTATTATTTTTGTATAATAACAATAAGTAGTCTTTATGACCTAGTAGTATGGAAAGAACAAACACATGACTATTTCAAGTAGTTATTTGTTAACATGTTATTATTATTATTATTTATTTTATTTATTTATTATTGTGGGGGGAGTGGGGATTGAACCCAGAACCTTGTGCATGCTAGGCAAGCACTCTACCAACTGAGCTATATCCCCATCCCCTAACATGTTTTTACTCATATTTCTGACTTTTTTTGGGGGGGGGGTACTGGGGATTGAACCCAGGGGTGCTTAACCACATCCCCAGCCCCTTTTGTTTTATTTTGAGACAGGGTTTTGCTTAGTTACTTAGAGCGTCACTAAGTTGCTAAGGTTGGCCTTGAACTTGCTATTTTCCTGCCTCAGCCTCCCATGTCACAGGCATGTGCCACCATGCTAGGCTATTTCTGACATTCAAAAAAATTTTTTTTAGTTGTCAATGGATCTTTATTTTTTCATTTACTTAAATGTGGTTCTGAGGATCGAACCCAGTGCTTCACACATTCCAGGCAAGTGTGCTATTGCTGAGCCACAGCCTCAGCCCTTCTGACATTTTTAAGGGAACAATCCTAAATAAAAATGACTACCTCTGGGCTGGGGCTGTAGCTCAGAGGTAGAGTTCTTGCCTAGCACATGTGAGACACTGGGTTCAATCCTCAGCACCACATAAAATTAAATAAATAAAGTTTTTAAAAAAGAATGCAAAACCAATTTCATTTTTTAAAAAAATGACTACCTCCTACAAACATGTATAAAAAATAATAATTTATTAGAAAGAGGTAGACTGGTTTCATTTTAAAATAGGAGCCATATTAATCAGTGCCTGTTTTGTTCTAGAAGCATCACTTGATGTATACAGAATTTGGAAGGAAAAAGGGATGTTCTTTCTTTTAACGAGATTGCAACTCATGTTTGGGTCAAGAAGATGAGATTTGGAATGGCTTCTCATTCCTGAAAACCCATTTAGATCTTATGAAAAAAAGAGGATTATGGTCAAGCTTATAGCCATTATGGTGGATAAATTGATTGAGTTATTAGATTAAACAATTTTTAAATGTCAGTCTATCCCATGGTCCTGGCTCAAAATAATTATTTCACTTAATTAAGCCTCTCTGAAGTGTTAAAGCTGAGATTTTCTGTTATTAGACCCTTAAGAGTCTTTGAAAGTAGGTGTTGAGAAACTTGTGGTCTAGGTGTAAACTGGCGTTTGCTGCTCACTCCGACTGAATTTTGAGCAACAAAAATTACTTTAGCTTTAATAATTACACTGTATCTTGGCTGTTGATTTATAATTACCCACCAGAAAACCAAGATTGTTGATTCTTAATAATGTAGAGCCAGTAATGTACTGGAGCCAGCTCCTACAGGCTGGAGAGAGTTGATAATTAAATGTTCAGGAATTGTGTGAGCTATTTGTTAAATCTCGGTAGCTTAAAATCAAACACAATGGGAGTATTTATATCACAGAAAATGTCAAATGCTATAAATCAGGCTCTCTGTTCCCTTTACCTCAAGTCCTTCCTATCTGTCTCCTCCGCCTGCCCTGAAAGCTGGTTTATTAGCATACTGGTGGAAGAACCAGCCCATTTCCAACAACTGTCAGAAAATGAATCCCAGACCAATGCTCAGCAACCTCCTTCTCATCATATCTAGAAACGGTAGTCCTTACAACCTTGGTCACCAAATTAGGCAAATATGAAACTAAGAATATCAAGGTTCAGAACTCACTTTTCATCTCTGAAGGTCAGAAATTCACTTTTTTTTTAGCATTTTTTTTTTAGTTGTTGATAGACGTTTATTTTATTTATTTATATGTGGTGCTGAGAATTGAACCCAGTGCCTCACACATGCTAGGCAAGTGTACTACCACTGAGACCCAGCCCCAGCCCCAGAAATTCACTTTTTTAAAAAAATATTGTTTTAGTTGTTGATGGAACTTTATTTTATGTAGTGCTGAGAATCAAACCCAGTGCCTCACACATGGTAGACAAGCCTCTATCACTGAGCTACAACCCCAGCTCCAGAAATTCACTTTTAACTCCCATATCATTAATCATGGTGAATATGTTCAAGGATTATAGAGCAACAAAATGTGGGAGAAGTTAGATTTGCTCTGTAGTGTAGTTTAAGGTCTGGTGTAGTGATGCCACCTGTTTCACTCTTCCTGCTAAGGATTGCTTTAGCTATTCTGGGTCTCTTATTTTTCCAGATGAATTTCATGACTGATTTTTCTATTTCTATGAGCAATGTCATTGGGAGTTTGATCGGGATTGCATTAAATCTGTATAGTGATTTTGGAAGTATGGTCATTTTGATAATATTAATTCTGCCTATCCAAGAGCAAGATAGATCTTTCTATCGTCTAAGGTCTTCTTTGACTTCTTTCTTTAGGGTTCTGTAATTTTCATTATATAGATTTTTCACCTCTTTCATTAAGTTGATTCCCAAGTATTTTATTTCATCTCACTCCAGTCAGAATGGCAGCTATTATGAAGACAAACAACAATAAATGTTTGTGAGGATGTGGGGAAAAAGATACACTCATACACTGCTGGTGGGACTGCAAATTGGTGCAGCCAGTGTGGAAAGCAGTATGGAGATTTCTTGGAAAATTGGGAATGGAACCACCATTTGACCTAGCTATCCCTCTCCTCAGTCTATACCCAAAGGACTTAAAAACAGCATACTACAGGAACACAGCTACATCAATGTTTATAGAAGCACAATAGCTAAACTGTGGAACCAACCTAGATGCCCTCAATAGATGAATGGATAAAAAAAATGTGGCATATATACACAATGAAATATTACTCAGCAATAAAAGAGAATAAAATCATGGCATTTGCAGGTAAATGGATGGAGTTAGAGAAGATAATGCTAAGTGAAGTTAGCCAATCCCAAAAAACCAAATGTAGAAATGAAATGTTTTCTTTGATATAAGGAGGCTGATTCATAGTGGGGTAGGGAGAGGGAGCTTGGGAGGAATAGACGAACTCTAGATAGGATAGAGGGGTTGGAGGGGAAGGAAGGGGGCATGGGGTTAGAAATGATGGTGGAATGTGATGGACACATGATTCAAGTACATGTGTGAAGACACAAATTGATGTGAATATACTTTGTGTACAACCAGAGATATGAAAAATGGTGCTCTATATATGTAATAAGAATTGTAAGCATTCTGCTGTCATATATAAATAAAAATAATTAACATCTAAACCAGAAATTCTCAGTTGTGGCTCACATTGGGACTTTAAAAACAATTTCAAAAAACAAAAAAATCTAAGGTCAAACCACAGACTAATTAATTGAAAATTTGGGAGGTTTAAATGTGCACCAAAGTTGGAGAACCATTGACTTAGTGCAATAAATTTAGTTTTCTGCCAGGTAAGATTTATTTTGTTTTAGTCACTCTTCCTAATGTCTTAGAAATCTCTTTTCCTTAGTGTCCGATTACACAGTTGTTGATTTTAAGACTTTAAATAGACAGTGAATCATGCATTAAAAACAATGATCTGGAATAGGCTAGCTACCTGACATACCATAGCTGGGATCATGTCACAGCCTTGTTCAAAAAGCATTTTTGTTGAGAAAAATCTAACGTTGGTGAATATGCAGAAAAAAAAATTTGAACATCTTCATGAAGGGTATAAATTGATACAAATCTTCCAGAAAGAAATTTGAAAGTACATGTCAAATTCTAATATGTATGTAACCAGCAAATCCACTTTTAAGAATTCAGCCTAAAGAAATAATTGGACGGTATGCAAAGATGCCACATAAAATATTAATATGTGTTTTCTAGATTTAAAAAAAAAATCTTTTAGTACATCCAAGCTTTGAACAGCTTCAAGTTACTCCAAAGCTTTCATAATAAGTATTGACAGGCAAAGACATTTATAGTAGCTTACTGAGTCAAAAAGCATTTTGACTAAAGAAAGGATGTCTGGTATAATTCCACTTATGTTTAAAAGTAGTCCTATATTCTTGTGGGCTTTTAAAAGTTAGAAGGTGTTACCAAACTACCAGGAGGAATAAAAATAATGGCAGGATGAAGCTGTCTTATTCTTTCTATACACATATATTGGAATTCTTAAATGAATATTGTTGTTATAATTTACATAATCTAAACATGTGTTGAGTAGTTTTCACTCATCACTTTCTACAGAACAAAGTCTAAATTCCTTAGCTTTATACTGAAAACATCCAACAATTTGTCCCCCAAACACTTTTTTGCCAGTCTTAGAAATGTCGCGGGTGGGATTTTTGCTTCCTTCCTCCTGTGCACAGTCGCATGGGCCAGCTCTTCTCACCACACTCGTTTTCACGTGTCCCACCTTGTGGATGCCCTTTCCTTGGCCTAGGATACTCATCCTCTTCCTTCCCACTCGTTAAAATCCAACTGAGCTCTGAAGCCCAGACTGAGTGCTGCTAAGTCACACTCTCCTTCCCTTAAATTCTTACATTATGTAATATTCAATATTCAAGAAACAATCATCAAATGAAGGGACATGTCCTCAAGTAAAGCTCAAGGTCCTGTTAAGTTTTTTTTTAATATTTATTTATTAGTTTTTTAGGTGGACACTATCTATATTTTATTTTTATGTGGTGCTGAGAATTGAACCCAGGGCCTCGTGCATGCTAGGCGAGCGCGATACCACTTGAGCCACATCCCCAGCCCATGTTAAGTTTAGTGTTCTCATTTACAATGGGGACATAGCACCTATCACAATGGGCCATGTGAGGATTGAATGAGAATTATGAAAAGCACAATACTAGAGCATAGTAAAAAGGGTAGAACTACAATTATCTTTTTAAACCTGTTGACACCATCTCTCCACTTACAGAGTCAACCCATGAACAGCAGATACTGTGTATCATATATTCTAGTCTCCTTCCCCATACACTGTGCCTTCTACATGATACATGCTAATATTACTTTTTTAAAAATATTTTATTTACATTTTAGTCTTCGGCAGACACAACATCTTTGTTTGTATGTGGTGCTGAGGATCGAACCCGGGCCGCATCCATGCCAGGGGAGCGTGCTACCACTTGAGCCACATCCCCAGCCCCTAATATTTGTTGTTGATGATAGATTATGAAATATCCATACCAGTAACTTTCAAAGAAATGATAAATTATTTAGTTTGGGTGTTATTATGGCTTTATGGTGCCAAGAATAAAATATTAATATGGAATTATAATATCAAAACATTTCTGACATGAACTATACAAATAAAACAATATGCTCTTTCTTTAGTGAAATCACAGAAATAGGGTAAATCTTCCCTAGGATTCTATTTTTACAAACACAGTCAATACTTACAAGATGCTAGACAAGAATAGTGAGATATTTACAGAAAACACCAGATGAATTTGGTTGATTTAATATCTTTTTGGCAGATAACACACCATGCTTTCATAGAAGGCTCCATGTGTTCTCAAGTTTCGACATATGGGGCTTTATATGCTGCCAAAGAAAATGGGATGCTCTGCCTTGAAGACCCGCAGTAAGAATGACCAAATCTTGATATGTTTAATTCCTCACCTTATTCCAGTTTAAAAACACTACCAGATCACAGGTTTAAAAATCTCAGTACAGCCGGACGCATGCCTGTAATCACAGTGACCGGGGAGGCTGAGTCTGGGGGATGGCAAATTTAAGGCCAGCCTCAGCAATTTGATGAACTCTGTCTCAAAATAAAACCTAAGGACTGGGGTTGTGACTCAGTGGTAGAGCACTTGCCTGGCATGTGTGAGGCCCTGGGTTTGATCCTCAGCACCGCATATAAACAAATAGATAAATAAAAATAAAAGATTCATTGACAACTAAAAAAAATATTAAAAAATAAATAAAACCTAAAATGAGCTGGGGATGTAGCTCAGTGGAAAAACACCCCTGAGTTCAATCCCTAGTACAGGGAAAAAAATCTCCGTACAGTTATTGGCAGCCCAATTGGAACAGTTTCTGTTCTCACTTAATCTCACCGGACAGACATGATCTGTGCAGCATGGCCCGTAGCCATTGAGACAACTGGAGTCACCTGATACAGTCTATTACCCTAGGATAAAGAAAGTCAAATTGTTATTTTATCTTTGGAGGCATAACAAACATTCGGCTGAGCATGACTTCTTTTTTGGTTTATGTGTCCATCTGATATTTTATCATTTACTTTGTCCCTTAGCACTGTGTGTCAACTCTAACGGTGTCTGTTTTAGAGCCAATACCTCTTAAATTTATGAAAAAAAAGTTGTTCAAAGTGTAAATCATTTAAAAAGATACACAGATACCATAAAATTTCCAAAGCATTAATGGGACTGGTTCAGTAATCTGTGTGTGTGTGTGTGTGTGTGTGTGTGCGCGCGCGTGCATGCCTTGCACATGCTCCACCATTTAGCTATACCCTCAGTCCTGATTCAGCAATCTTTGCATGGAAAGATTGTTCTCCTGATTATCCACAGCTTTTCATTTCTTTTTGTATACCTTTATTTTATTTACTTATTTTTATGTGGTGCTGAGGATCGAACCTAGTGCCTCACATTTGCTGGGTGAGCGCTTTATGGCTGAGCCACAACCCCAGCCCCTCATTTCTTTTTCTTTTTCTTTTTTTTTTTTTTTTAACAAAGTACATCTTTTATTTACTTGTTTATTGTATGTGGTGCCAGGAATCAAATCCTATGCCTCATGCATGCTAGGCAAACGCTCTGCCACTGAGCCACAGTCCTGGCCCCACATTTCTTTTTAAAACAGAAAGATGCTAAAACTGACCAACTAAAAAAAACCAATGAGCATATATAGATTCAATTATGTAAAGTGTATAAAATATTAGAAAAAAGATGAAATCAGGGAACGTCATGATAATAAGCAAGTGAAAAAAGTAGGTTGTAGAATAATGTGTTTGGTATGGTCTTGTTCCAGGAAAAACAAACAAAGCAACACCCCTGCTTATTGGTATCTATACCACTTGAACCAGAGAAAGCGTGGAAGGCTGTGAGCCATGAGTAACCACGGCAGGACTAAGACATAGAATTTGGAATGTGGCTGGGGAAGTGGGAGGTTATTGGCAAACAGAATCTGCAGAAAAAGTATTTGGATTAACATAAGAATGTAGCAAGATTGCTGGATAAAACCCCAAATTTATTGTATTTCTAAATAGCAGCAAGGAGCTATTGGAAATACCATTTACAATGGCAACAAAAAACATGAGTGAGGTCTGGGGATATAGCTCAGTGGTAGAGTGTGTGTCCAGCATCTGTAAGGGTCTGGCTTTAATCCTCAGTACTGAAGAAAGAGAGAAAGAGAAAGAAAGAGAGGAAGGGAGGGAGGGAGGGAGGAAGGAAGGAAGGAAGGAAGGAAGGAAGGAAGGAAGGAAGGAAGGAAGGAAGGAAGGAAGGAAGGAAGGAAGGAAGGAAGGAAGGAAGGAAGGAAGGAAGGAAGGAAGGAAGGAAGGAAGGAAGGAAGGAAGGAAGGAAGGAAGGAAGGAAGGAAGGAAGGAAGGAAGGAAGGAAGGAAGGAAGGAAGGAAGGAAGGAAGGAAGGAAGGAAGGAAGGAAGGAAGGAAGGAAGGAAGGAAGGAAGGAAGGAAGGAAGGAAGGAAGGAAGGAAGGAAGGAAGGAAGGAAGGAAGGAAGGAAGGAAGGAAGGAAGGAAGGAAGGAAGGAAGGAAGGAAGGAAGGAAGGAAGGAAGGAAGGAAGGAAGGAAGGAAGGAAGGAAGGAAGGAAGGAAGGAAGGAAGGAAGGAAGGAAGGAAGGAAGGAAGGAAGGAAGGAAGGAAGGAAGGAAGGAAGGAAGGAAGGAAGGAAGGAAGGAAGGAAGGAAGGAAGGAAGGAAGGAAGGAAGGAAGGAAGGAAGGAAGGAAGGAAGGAAGGAAGGAAGGAAGGAAGGAAGGAAGGAAGGAAGGAAGGAAGGAAGGAAGGAAGGAAGGAAGGAAGGAAGGAAGGAAGGAAGGAAGGAAGGAAGGAAGGAAGGAAGGAAGGAAGGAAGGAAGGAAGGAAGGAAGGAAGGAAGGAAGGAAGGAAGGAAATTATGGACTATCTGAGAATAAATCTAACAAAAAGTGTGCAAGATCTATATGGAGATGGCTATTAAACTTTATTGAATGTCATTAAAGAAGACTTCAGTATCAGATTAAGGGCTATATTTTTCTCTCATATGCAGAATCTGGAGAGGGAAAAGGAAAACAAAGGTGGCAGGGTGGATCTCCTAAAAATCAAAGGGAGATTAGTAGAGGAAAGGGACCAAGGGAGGCAGGGGGGAAATTCTGGGGAGTGATTGTGTGCATGTAAGAATATGTAACAACAAATCACACCTGTGTATAACTAAAATATACCAATAAAAAATTAGGAAAAAAAGAGAAGACTTCGGTATCTGGAGAAATAATCTATTTTCTTAGATAGAAAAAATAACTTTTTTTCACAAAATTGATCCTTAGGTACACTGCCAGTATGGTGATAATGACAGTGTGGCGTCAGTAGAAGGATAAACAAATAGATCAGCGGAACATAATAGAGAGTTCAGAAACAAAAATCACACATAGAGAAACTAGATTTATGATAAATGTCATAAATCGGATGAAGACAATTGCCTTGCCAAAGTTATTCCACCCATCTGGAAGCAGCCTTCTCCAATGATTGGCCACATAGGGTTGTATAGGCCTCGCTTTTGTCCCTAATAGGGTTAATCTAAAGGAATACTTCAGCTCCAGATCTCCCTGCGAGAGAGCTGAGGCAGAGAGCTGAGGCTGCCCTAGCGACTGCATCACAGTTTCACTGATCCCTCTGTTCACTTCTGTTCCATTCCCTCCCTCTCCACAGCTGTTGATCTCAAGACTATTCCCTAATAAACTTTCTTCCCACTAATCTCTGTCTCAGAGCTGACTTCCCTGGTTGAATCCTGATGACAACACAGGCACTGCTTTGGGAATATAAATTGATACAAGCACTTTATCAAAAGGTTTGAAATTACCTGGTAAAGTTGAAGATGCATATACCTTCTAACTCACAGTCCTGCTCCTGAGTAGTCATTCTAGAGAAATTCTCACACAATATTCCTGACAAGGGGAGGGATGAAGTTGTCACCAGGATATAGGGATATCAGGGCTTCAAAGGTATGGAAAAGACTACATTAACTCAAATAGGAACAAAACCCAATAGATTGCTTCTGTAAAATGAGAAGCTAATTCCTCTGAGAAGTCTAAGTGCTGAGGGGCTGAGGGTGAGCTCACTAAAGGTTGATTGGATGTACAGTTGTATGTCTGTAAAGGGAATCTAGAAGTGGGCTCTGAAGCCTGCTCAGGGTTTGAATGGGAGGGAAGATTCTGAGAGAGTGGTTCAAATAAGGGGAAGAGCACCAGAGAGCCTTTCTGGACTGGCCAGAGCTGAAGGTGTTATGCAAATAGTCCAGAAGGAAGGTTTTGCTACATAGAATGAGGCAAGATAATAGAGGGTTTCAAAAGCTGATGAAAATGATGCATATCTGATACAATGGGAGGAAGAGCCAAGAATAATTCCAAGCGTAGGAAGAACATCTTAGAAGAGATGTTCAGGAAGGTGAATCTAGCAACAGTTCCTGTCCCTTTATTGTAGTACTGAGCACTTTACCTCTGAGCTACATTCCCATCTCTTGTTTGTTTGTTTGTGTTTTAATTTTTTTATTCTAATTTGTTCCCATCTTTTTGTTGTTGTTGTTGTTTATTTGTTTTATTTTGAGACAGAGTCTTGCTAAATTGCCAAAATTGGCCTTGAATTTGCAATCCTCTTGCTTCAACCTATGAAGTTGCTGGGATTACAGGATTACTGAGCTGGGAAAAACATTTTCACCTTTGTAAACATGTGCTCTCACACCGATAAAAAAAAATTGCTTTTAATAAATGGCTTTGGAAAAAAGGATCAGCTAGCTTGGAACAATCTCTAAATTTAATTACTGGACTTCTATTTGATTGCCCAGTTTGGAGCTGGTCTCTGATGACTGCAGTGTATTCTCAGATGCAGCTGTTGTTTCTGACAGCATTGTTGTCTTTGCATGTGAAAATGGTTAATGTTGTCCTTAAATGACTGCATGGAGAGCCACTCTGTCCTTCTGATTACAATAGCATCTATATCTGATCTTAGACAAGCCACAGTTATATTCATGGATCTACAGATTGCAATTAGAGATCCAATTCTGCCATTCTGTTCTGTGTACTATGCTAGTGACCCCTTATATTTATCTCAAAGCTAAAAGCCCATGCAGGTAACAAACAAGGTCTCCTGAACTGGTTTAATATTGCTTTTGTTTGAAGTGCCCATTACATCTTTGCAGGAGACTTGATTAAAACACCATATAAATGAGTGAATCTAAGGTTTCAGATTAATCCCTTAATGAGACTTGCTTTCACTTGGCTTCTAAGGCCTCAGACAGTACTTTTCATAATTGCTTTTCTCTTTCTGCACCTTCCAGATGGAAAGGGAATCTGGCTTTGCTTTTTGTGTTCAAGTCTTTAGTTTCTGTAAGTACCCTGTCTCAGATCTACAAATCTCCCATTTTTTAGGGATCTAGACTTGCCCATTCTACTCCTAAATTTCAGGAAATGAAGCTCTGCCCTTGAACCAAGCTCCCTTGATGGTGACTTTATATGTGATGCTACCTTGGCGGCATGTTCAGCACTAGGGGAAATGTAAGGTCACCCTTCCCTAGACTTCATTTCCTGAGGAAGAGGAGCTCGAATATAAACTGGCAAGACAGTTGGCCTATATAAAGTGTGTGTGTGTGTGTGTGTGTGTGTGTGTTTGTGGTGTGTTTTGGAAGGAAGACAGCTAGTGGCTTTTTTTTTTCTTACTTTTTGAGGCATAGCGTACGAAAAGTATACAAATTTTAAATGTAGGAGCTGGGGTTGTGGCTCATGGGTAGTGCATTCATCTGGCATGCATGAAGCACTGAGTTCGATCCTCAGCACCACATAAAAATAAATAAAATAAAGGTATTGTGTCTATCTACAACTAAAAAAAATTTAAAAAATTTAAATGTATAGTTTGATGAAATTTTTATACTTTTTAACATATTGCATAAATCCAGACTCTTACACAGAACAAAGTGTAGACCTCTTCTATCACCCTAGAAACATCTCTTGACTCCCTTCCCAGGAAGAGTCTAACACCACTATCAGCCTAGCCCCAGAGATAACTTATTCTGACCTTTATCATTGAATATGTTTTGCTCTTCTTGAACTGATATAAATGGAATAATACAGTTTAAAACAAAAGGGTTTTTTTTGTTTTGTTTCGTTTTTTTTTTTTTTTTGTACCAGGGATTGTTTGACCCAGGGACACTTAACCACTGAGCCATATTCCCAGCCCTTTTTATATTTTATTTTGAGATAGGGTTTTGATAAGTTGCTTAGGGCTGAACTAAGTTGCTGAGGCTGTCTTTGAACTTGCAATTCTCCTGCCTCAGCCTCCTGAGCTACTGGGATTATAGGCATGTGCCTCTGTTCCCAGTTTACAGTACGTTTTTTGTGGCTTTCTTTTTCTGCTCACTATCATGTATATTAGATTCATTCATGTTGTTAAGCCTATGGTCTTTTAATTGATTTTATTTGGGTTTATCTCTCCTTAGCCTATTTTATCATTAAAATGGTGAAATCAAGATTTAATCTCCAGCCCAGAACCTCTTCTTGGTTCATGCTTTCAGGGTAAGTCTTAGGTCAAGAAGAGCAGCCATTGATTGTATGGCTCCCATACAATCTAGCCCACTGCAAGAGTTAAAGGTACACATTGGCTTTAGGACCAAAGCTTAATAGGAACTTTCCTTGGATTATTGTAGTAGGCATCCAGATGAGCGCTGAACTTTCCATTTTACCTCAATATCTTCTGGTAACATCCCTTATTGTATTCTTCTGAACAGGACACTGGCCTAGACAAGGTTCTCCTCCAATTACACGATTGTTATATGAGTGAGCTATGCCAGTAACATAGAGCTGACACATGTTTGTCTTTCTACAAAATGTTATAATTTATTTAATAACAATAAATTCACAAGTTACATAAATTTTATTGGCTTCAATTCTCTGAGTCTCATGGTTCCCTTGGTAGCCACAAGTAGGGCAATCACAAATTATTTTAGTTCATTCCAGTCTTAATTGCTAATATCTATAACACATGTCACACTTTACACAATGTATATACTTTATAGAACTGTCACAAGGTTTAAAGAGGCAGAATTGAAAGTAAAGGCAGTGGGCTGATACAGATGCAAGACAGTCACTGCAGGTGGTCAGATAAAGAGAATCCAGCCCAAGAACTTGAAGGTGTGTGGAACTTGTTCAAGGTGAGGGTACCTGGACAAGTAATTTAAAAGTGAGCCTCATCAATCAGAGAGCTGAGCTGGTCTGAAACCAGGTGAATCATGCGTTCATTGCCAGTCAACCTTGTGATGCATTCACCAGTCATTCGAACAAGATGGTAGGTCTGTGTGTCCCTGTGTCTCTTCAGAGCCTCTTCTTTTGTTTCAGGTGAGGGGGGGTCACATCTTTTTCAGTCTAGTGTGTTTGATAAGGTAATGGGCTGGTTTCTTATTGGGGTTCCATATGTCCATGCATCCATGTTTCTCTGATTTAATTTGGTAAGTTCACAGGTGGCAATTTTAATGAACATAATTAATTGATTGATTTATTAGTTTATGCCTTATGATTGTGCTGTGTGTCTGGAGGTTATTCTTTTTTAAAATATTTATTTTTTATTTTGAGATAGGGTCTTGATAAGTTGCTTAGGGCTGATAAGTTATAGTTGGACACAATACCTTTATTTTATTTATTTACTTTTATGTGGTACTGAGGATAGAACCCAGGGCCTTGCACATTCTAGGCAAGCGCTCTAACCACTGAGCCACAACCCCAGCCCCTCTGGGGGTTATTCTTTTGGATAAGTCCTGAATGTTCAACATCTGGTGATTATCTATTTGCCCAGACAAGTTGCAAAGTCATTCTGCTTTATCCCTTGCACTCAAAATGAAGCAGCTAAGGGCAAACTGCTGCTTCAAAAAAAATGGAGTGATGGGCTGGGGATGTGGCTCAAGCAGTAGTGCACTCGCCTGGCATGCGTGCGGCCCGGGTTCGATCCTCAGCACCACATACAAACAAAGATGTTGTGTCCGCCGAAAACTAAAAAATAAATATTAAAATTCTCTCTCTCTGTCTCTCTCTCCTCTTTAAAAAAAAAAATGGAATGACTCAGGGCTAGATACAGACTGAAAGCCACTATTCTACACAACATAGAGTAACTCAGAACAGGACACATCCTGCCTTCCTCATTGATCTTCTCGAAAATCTAACTGTAGATGCTGCTAATTCCTAATCTATTCACTGCTCTTGCTTTTGACCAAAGAGTAAAAGAGTACTGCTGGCTCAGAGCAAATCCATAATTATTGTTCAAAGAGCAAGTCCTATTGATGGAGGTATAATACCATCCTTATTGTGGATAAAGGCAGTACACTAATTTAGTATAGAATTTATCTTCTTGATGTCAGTTCCAGTGATAGACTATTTTTCCCTGTGTAAGTATTTAAATTGTATCCTGGTACAAAGTTTTTAATCCATCTCATACTACTCATTTAAATCCTGGTGGAAAAAAAAGAAAAAAGAAAAAATCACCAATAAATAGATAAATAAATATATAAAGAAAGAAAGAGACTGAAAAAAAAATAAACACTGATGGATAATATGATTTTGTAGTTTCTCATTTTATAAAAAAGAACTGACTCCATTTGTGTACAATGTACCAAAATGCATTCTATTGTCATGTATAACTAATTAAAAAAATTAAAAATTAAAAAAAAAAGAAAAAGAACTGAGTTCACTCTTTCCCTTCCTGACCTCTGAATCCACAACCCCCTCAATGTGGAATTAAGAGAGAAATAACTTACAAGTCTTCAGGTATTTCTTAATGATCCCTGACTTCCTGAGGTGTTTGCTGTTTGTTTGTTCAGGCCTGGGGATGGGACGCAGAGCCCTTGTTCAGGCTAGGCAAACACTCTTCCACTGAGCTACATCCTGAGCCTCTGAGCTCATCTCAAGTATGATCTTCCTGAGCTCCTTCATTTTNGGTCCCTTAACACAAGGAGGTAGAATACTCAGGAGAAGCCTGCTTATGGTTCAATGGAAATCTTATTGCATTTCCTAGGGCAAGTATTCCTCCTTTGGGGATCTGAATCTCTAACAGTATATTGCCTAATATAATAGGGATGGGCAGCAGAAATTTTCTAGGTGGGTGGTTGGGAGTGATGGTAAGTAGATTCATTCCTGCTTGATCACATGGTTTCAGTGTCATGAACTCTTCCTACAGGGGACATTGCATCCTGGAGAATGATGTCCCATACCTATAAAGCATTGTCTCTGAACTATGCTTAAGGATGTTTTCAGTGAACTATTCTAATTTTCTGTCTGGCCAGAAGTTCTGATTGGTGTTGTATATGATAAAACCATGGGAATTCCATGGTTATCGGTCTACTCTCACATCTCCTTTTGCTCTAAAGTGAGTTCTCTGGTCTGATGGATATTGTATGGGATTCCATGTTGGTGTATCAAATATTTCAAAAGCTCTTCATGGGAGTGCTGGCAGAGTCTCTGTAGGCAGGACAAACTAACATATAACCAGAATATATGTCTGTTACTGTCAGAAAAATACTGAGTGGAGGGGCCCAGTATATGTATTCAACTGCTCACCAAGTAGCTGTTTGGTCTCTTTAGGGGATGGTGTTGCAGTGGTGGCTCAACATTAGTCTCTGTTGCTGACATGTTGGATGTATTTGGCAATGGCATTGGCTGGATCAGATTTTGTAAGAGGTAGCCCATGCAGTTGGGCTAATGCACAACCTCCATCTTTCCTCATGGTTCCATTCATGTGCCCAACATGTCAGTATTAGGGTGGGCAATGACATTGGCTTACATCAGCCAGCTGAGTCATTTGGTTTTGTAGTGCATCTGTCATGGTGGATTATTCTTGGTGGGTATTAATATATAATAAAAAGATCTTCATGCTTTATGGCCACTATTATGTGTCCATACATAAACATATGTGCTACTTAATGAGAAACATTGACAAGATACCCAAATTCATCATTTCTTTAAACCCTGGGCACTTATTATTCAAACTTTACCAATCTAACCTTTGGAGGGCTTCTCCCCATAAAGACTGCCATTATCTTGTAATGGAACTGTCAAGATTCTTTCCAATTATTTTTAGTTAAAAGACAAAATGTTTTTTATCAAAAGCCAATAATTTACTCTTACCTCGTCTTCAAATATTCTAAAACTTTATCCCTAATATTGTTTATCTTTAAAGACTATGAGGCCATATTATAAAGTTTTATTTTTAGAATATATAACTTGGGGAGTTCCAGTGTCACAATCTATTAGCACACAGTACTTACAAGAATATATAACTTGGTCAGATAAAGAAAATTTTGCACTTTAAGGGATTAGTATCCATTGTAGGAATGTGAATAAAAAGCAAAGCCTTCCTATTGTGAGATATTGTTTTTCACATGAATGTTTGGACCATTCAAAAACTATTGTTATTGATTAATTTTACTTTTTAATTTTTTTTCTAAACAAAACAGGACTTTGGCAAACCACTGTCATTCTTTAGTAATGATCCTTCTGTTCTAATATTTAAAAAAATAAAATTTTGTTAAAAATTTCATACCTGAGGGGCTGTGGATGTGGCTCAAGCGGTAGTGCGCTCACCTGGCATGTGTGCGGCCCTTGTTCGATCCTCAGCACCACATACAAACAAAGATGTTGTGTTTGCCGAAAACTAAAAAATAAATATTAAAATTCTCTCTCTCTCTCTTTAAAAAAAATTCATAGCTGAAAGTTGGCATTTCATCCTCATTTTGTAAATAAGTAAACGATAAACTTATATCTGACATCTACAGTAAAAAATATATTCTTGAATAAAGGGCTGTTATTAGAAAGAAGTTATCCAACCAGTTAGGCCTGTGGTAGTTGCATAAACAGGTCCACATTCCCTGTTAATGTTAGTATCTCACAGATCCTGTGGACTCACAGGTAAGCTATAAGTACAATCCACCTTGACTTCTGAAGAGTGTTTCTCGATGGTGACTTTGTTCCAATGTACAACATGGAAAATGTTTGCATTACACAAAGTCCTGCTCATCAGTGTGTCACACCATTCTATCTACCCTCAGAATTCAATTACACAATTATTAAGATAACAGACTGATAAACTTGGTGTTCTTTTCCTTAAACAGAGGTATAAGGAACTTTCTGTATTTATTCCTTCCCTTCAGGGCTGGAGATGGTATAGAAGTATTTGGGGGATCTTGTTTGCTTTTTGTGGTGCTAGGAATAAAACCCAGAGTTTCACACAAATACTCTACCTCTGCTATACTCCCAGCTCTAGCAGTATTTTTTGGCTCCTTTAACAAGTGTTTAATTTTCTTTTTCTTTTCTTTTTGTTTTTTCCCGGCATGCTTGGCTTCAGAAAATAAGTCACAATCCTCTCCCTCCCCTTGGTTTCTACCTGGACTTTTGATCTCTTTTTCATCCTCTTTGACTTCACTTCACATTCATAGACATTAGGCAGAGGAGTAACAAAGGAAATAGACGGAAAGATTTCGGTGGAAATAGGGAAGCACCTGGTACAAGAGACAGGAGTCTTTGTGCTTTCCTCAAAAACCAATGCACAGCAAATTTTCCATCTGTTTGATATTCTTCCACTATGTGCCATCATTAGAAGTAAAAATTTAGTGCAAGAATTTGAGTCTCAAGAAGACTCAGATTGATTGAAACCTACCAGAATGAATACTGTTCAACTGTTTCATGTAACTAGAATATCAATTTCTTTTCCACTGAAAAAGAAAGAATTAAGCATTTATTCTCTCTTTAACTAAATGGGTTTAGTGAACGATAAAGATTCTCTTGACAGAAGAATTTCAGCTAATAAAGATGGAAGGAATGATAGGCTGTTAAAAGAATGATTTGAAAGCTTTGCAATAGCTGATTCAGGCAAAGATCATCAATGGCTGATTTCGTTGAAAGATATCTTTCAACCATTCGTTGAAAGGCTGATGGGAAACTTCACAATGGAAGGGTCAGGGTGTCCCCATATGAACCCTCTGATCAGTGCTTTAGCATTACAAAGAATAGAACAACTGGACACTGTGGGCTCCTTCACTTGATGTAATAGAAGACTCAGGCACCTCCTGTGAGGTGTTCTTGCAGCAACAATTAAAAAAGATTGAACTTGAATCTAATCAAGCCTCTTAAGCTAATTCCCATGCATAGAAAATAGAGTAACAAGTTAAATGATACCACAAAAAAGCAGAGATAATTTTGAAATGTGGGAAATTCTTCAGGCCTGGTTGGTGCAACAGTGTCAATAGCAAGATATGGAAAGAAAAAAGGAGAGATCTTCTCTAGAGGATGAGTGACTCGCCCCCCCTCCAATGCCATGTTGGAATCCTGATTTGAGCATGACAATTAAAAAGGGTTGGGTTTTCAAACCCCTGAGAACTTTTATTAAGGAATGAATTTTACATCATACACAAAGACTTTATTGTTGATTTTTTAAATTTTTTTCTAGTTGTAGTTGGACACAATACTTTTGTTTTATTTATTTTTATGTGGTGTTGAGGATTGTACTCAGTGCCTTTCACGTGCTAGGTGAGCGTTTTACTGCTCAGCCACAATCCCAGCCCTAATGTCGATTTTTAAATGTGATGATGGCATTATGACTATGAGTTAAAAGTTCTTATTTTTACAGATTCATAGATAAGGTACTGCAAGGGTGAGATGATGTCTGGAATTGACTTTTTAAAATTTTGACAAAGGCAAAAGAGGGACAAGTGGGCTGGGGATGTGGCTCAAGCGGTAGCGCGCTCGCCTGGCATGCGTGCGGCCCTTGTTCGATCCTCAAAGATGACAACAAAGATGTTGTGTCCACCGAGAACTAAAAAACAAATATTAAAAAATTCTCTCTCTCTCTCTCAAAAAAAGGACAAGCGTGGCAAGATCTTTGTAGTTATATAATTAACCTTATGTGTAATTACCACCAGGGTGACGAATGTATGGAGATTTATTGTACTATTCTCGCTCTATGTGTTTGGAATTTTTTTTTTTTTACAATAAATATCTAGGCATGGGGAGAGAGGAGAAGATAAAGACAAGAACACATACTAATGTGAAAGGACATGCAAACATCAAAAAAGCTAAGAACCAAAGCTCAAAGGACTTCTACTTTTTATAGGAACTCACAGGTTTCAATATCCTTCAAATATCTTACTGTGGAGGAAAAGCATTCAATGAGACAATGAGACAATGAAGGGTGTGTGTGTGTATGTGTGTGTGTGTGTGTGTGTTCCCAATTCCTTAAACAATAAATCTAGATTTTAGCAGAATAAAAAATAAATCTAGACTTTAGCAGAATAAAAAAGTTTCTATAGCTAGTTGAGGTTCCTAGTCAGACAACCCCCATGCAATATATGAAATAAATATTTTAATTTTACTATACTTTTTTAAAACCCAACAAATGTTAGCATTTATAAACCACAATTAAAGAAAACCAAGAAACTAAAAGTAACAGTTAAGAATCATTGCCAATGTAAACATGAGGCATAGCGATATACCTTAGAATAGATGTCTTATTAGTTCATGTAATTGTATACATGGGGACTCAAATGTACCAGACCAAACAAGAACTGGTTTGGTACCTGCCCAACATTATAAAGTGCCAGCTCCCTGGGAATTAAAAGACCTGAGATTCATCCCTTCCTGCCACTGACGTATTATATGACCTTGAGCATGTTCATTCATTTCTCTTGGCCTTGTTCCCCCATCTACTGAATGTGCATAATATTTTCCATCTACTTACCTTGGGGAAATGATGAGGACAAATGAGAAAACATCAGTGAATGCTTTGAGGTCCTCAGGAAAAAAAATATTTTTTAGCACTATTGTTTTTATTTTGACAGAGAAGCCCACAAAGTTTTTGAAATGTAGATAGCAAACCAAGCTTTTATATCATTAACAAATACTATGTAGATAACATTTCCTAGCAAGGAATGTTGTCCATATAACTTTTTATTTACACTCAGATTCAATTCACCTTTAAGCCTCACAGTTTCACTAGAAAGTCTATGTAAATTGCAATTAAACTGAAGAGATTTGCAAAATTTCAGCTATTTGCCTGAAGGTCTAGCATGAAAGATTTTTAAAACCTCGAATTCTGATTGGATATGACTCTTAGAAGTTCTGATTTTAATTGCAATAACCACCTGGGAGGAGAATAGGTTAAAATTAGTAATTGCTTTAATTTTAGTTCTTAAACAAAATTACTTTCTAATCTCCCATTGGGTAGGAACAGCAAAAAAAAAAAAAAAAAAAAACTTAAAAAAATGAAATGTGCAGGGAATGTTCATTCTTCACCTAGAGTCACTAAATGGCAGTGTTATTTCTAAGTTCTCCTTCAATTTAGGAAATACAGTGTAACATAAATGCATTTTAATATGTCAACAATTCATTCTGAGTACTGAAACATGGAAAAGCCAAACACGTGGTTTTAGTTTAAGTAGGAGAGGTTAAAAAAAAATTTTTTTTTTCACATCTAGTTCCTACCTTTTCAACCCATAAATTCAAAGATATTTAAGTTTATTGCTTGCTTACAACCTTCCAGAAACACCCTTCCAGTGGCTTCCCAGTGTTAAACCCCAACTCTCCAGCACACAAACCCACCTTCATCTGTAACTGTGCAGCCCTTGTTCACATTGCTCTTTTTTCTGCTCCTTGAATTTGCAAATTTATTCTTTGCACTTACTATTCGTTACATGCCTGTCCCAACCTCTCATACTAGGGATCCAGGGATTGAACCCAGGAGCACTTAGCCACATTTCCCCAGCCCTTTTTAAATTTTTATTTTATTTTATTTTTTTTTAAATTTTGAGACAGATTCTTGCTAAGTTGCCAAGAGTCTCACTAAATTGCTGAGGCTGACCTCCAACTTGCAATCCTCCTGCCTTAGCCTCTGGAGTGACTGGAATTAACAGGTCTGAGCCACTGTCTCTGGCATGTGTCTCTTTTTCGTTGTTCAGGTCTCAGCTCAAACATCTTCCCTGACCCACCATTGTAAGTGACCACCTCTCCATCCCACCCTCTACCACACCACCCTGTTTTGACATCATTAGCAGTTATTTCTTCGTTTGTTTGTTGTCCAACTCTTCCCTTCTACACAGCAAAGTTATTATTCCTTGTCCACCTCTGCTTCTGGCATATTCCCATAAAAATATTTCAACTCTTCAATCTGTTCATTTAAATACTTTGTCCCTGCATGGTTCTTCAGCACAGATCATCTTCTCCTGCCTATCTCTCTTTCTGGAATCTCTGAGAATTCATCTCAGAGATGAATTCTCCAACAAAGAAAATAATAGAGAAAATTCACTTTGCCTAGTTTATAACCATTTTGAGGATGAAGTTGCTTTGATTGGATTTAGGGATTAAGAGTGCCTTAGAGTGATAAGGGGAAAACAGCTGGCTGTGGAGTTGGCTCCTCCAGGTGAAGATCTTCACCAGAAGTCAGAGTCTTAGTTTTCCCCAATTTGGCCTAGGTCTGAAGGTCCTAGAATCTAGTTAATCCTGTCAGAGTAACTCGAGCTTTATTTGTAAATGTTCTAACAGCCAGGGAGCCTGTCACTTCTATAACTTCATTCATTAATTTAGCCAATGGGAACTGAAAGCTTACTGGTTCCAGGACCTTACTAGGTCCTTTACAAGAGTTTGCAATATCACTTTACAAGACATATGAAAGTAAACAAGATATTGTATTTGTCCCTAGGACAATACAATATTAGATTGCTAGGAAGCTAGCAATCTACTAAGGGCAGATAGAAAAATAAATTGAAAAATGAAAATACAGTGTGCAATAAAGTCTGACAAGAGTTGGTGTGAGGTGTTATGGAAATATGTATAGAGAGGGAATCTTTCTAAGTCTAGGGTGGCACCAGGGCTAGGAAGACTTCCTAGAGGGATGTGGCATTTTCAATGAGGTCTGAAACTGAGTGTAGTTGATAACCAGTATTGGGTAATGCAGAGAAGCCAGGGTGTTCCAAGCAGTGAATGTGGTACAGTATACAAAGACCAGGAAATAATGGAGCACACAGAAAGAAGCTCATTGTGGCTACAGCAAAGTTTGGAGGAAGGGGAGGTGGGAGAGAGTGAAGCTGTAAAACCAGGTAAGGACCAGATCATGAAACTCTTATAAGCCAGTTTGAGAAATTTGGACTTTATCCCAAGTATGTGTGTGTGTNTCTTCTTCTTCTTCTTCTTCTTCTTCTTCTTCTTCTTCTTCTTCTTCTTCTTCTTCTTCTTCTTCTTCTTCTTCTTCTTCTTCTTCTTCTCCTTCTTCCTTTTTTTTTTTTTAAGATTCAACATATAGGGTTGGGAATAAGCTCAGGGGTAGAGCACTTGTCTAACATGTTGACACCCTGAGTGCAATCCCCAGTATACTCCCAAATAAAAAATAAAATAAAAGATTCTACATATAAGTGAGATCATGTGACATTTATCTTTCTGTGTCTGGTTTATTTCACCTAACATTAATGTTCTCTAGGTTCTACTGTGCTGTTGTAAATGGTGGGCTTGGGTCTTTAATAAGGCTGAAATTATAGATAGATAATATAGGTATAATTTATAGCTATATAAATGTGGGAAATATATATGTATATGTACCTAAATATCTATATACCTATATATATCTCCCACATTTCCATTCATTAGACACACTGGCTAATTTTGTATCTTGGCTATTGTGAATAGAGCTACAATAAAATAGGAATGTATATATATTTTTTATTAACTGATTTCATTTCCTTTGGGTATATACACTATATATACTATTCAATGATATATATAGAACTTTTCAGCATCTGTGACCTAAAGTATTTCATAAGTTCCATAAGAGCTACAATAAGATATACTCATCAATTGTTCTATTACTATCTCAAATTTTCTATCCTTTCTCTCCTCTGCCCACTTCTTGTCCTAGTTGAATCAAACAGAAAGCCTCTCACTATACCCATTATTCTCTTTTCTCAGCCACAGCTGTATTGTTCAGAATAATCTTTCATTGTTTTTTGGAAAATCTCCATTCTATCCTTCAAAAATTTTAAAAACAAACCTCTTCCAAAAGATCAACACTAAAACAATTCAACCTTTGAATATAATTTAGAATGACTCAAGAATGTTATGGGTTTCTGACCTTTGTTGTATCTTTACCCCAATAGGTTGTACAACATGTTGTTTCTCAGTTGTTTGACTAAGATCACATGTACCTATATGGTTAGGTTTTCTGGATATTTCATCATGTTGGTTGCCTTTAGTTGTCAATATCTGTCTTAATGAGACTCCCATAATCTGATACAATGTTCTGTTATAGAGTTAATTGAGGATTGTCCAAATTTCTGAGGCCCTGGATTGATCCAGAATTTTTAGGATGGTTCTAAGAGTGAAACTTGCTTGGATCTTTGGAGTATAAAACAATGACAGTTGGTGGCCACTTCCCAAGTAAGGGTAGACTAGAAGGAATCAACCAGAATGCCAAATAAGGAGAACAAAGAAAAGGGCAGGAATTGGACCTAAAGCAAAGGGTTAGTAATCAGAATGGTTAAAATCGAAGTGTCCTGGGGTTGGGGTTGTGGCTAACAGTGGAGTGCTCACCTAGCACATGCGAGTCCCTGGGTTCCATCCTCAGCACCACATAAAAATAAATAAATAAAATAGGGCTATTTTGTGTCCAATTATAACTAAAAAATAAACATTAAAAACTCAAAGTGTCCTAATATGATCTGGAATACTTTTTGATATTAGGTGAAGCCTAAATATTTCCAGTGTTAGTAAAACAGAGGGGCACAAACACAAGGAGCTGAATCTTCTTACAACACCCTATCCAAGACATTTTAGGGAGAGAAAAGTGAAAAGTTCTGGGCTGGATTAATAGGAGTTTTTCTGCTTTAATATGTTGGCCAAACGGAAACAACCCAACAGTAGAGAAATTAGCTGTGGTATGTTAACTTTTTGGAATAGCATATAGCAATGAAAAAAAAAACAATTACACTTACATGCAACAATTTGGATAAATTTTATAGAACAAAGTCAAGTGAATAAAGCCAGACATAAAATAGCACACATTGTATTATTCTACAACCCAAAGCTACCTGCACTGTTAGAGTTGGTCTAGCAATTATCTCTGGGGAAGGTGGTTGCTAAAAGGGACATGAAGAACTTTAACCTGTATTTTGTACTACTGGCCTTCAGACTACCAATTTATGAATTATCCTGTTGTCACCATTTTAGACTTTCTCATAGAAATGAGATTTTTTTGGCCCATAAAATATATACAAACGCAGAAAGGGAGCTAAAACATACTTTAAAAATAGCAGAAGCATTATCAAATTTTTGTTTGTTAGAAGTGATTATTTTGGGCTGGGGTTGTGGCTCAGAGGAAAGAGTGCTCACCTATCATGCGTGAGGCACTGGGTTCCATCCTCAGCACCACATAAAAATAAAAATAAAGGTATTGTGTCCACCTACAACTAAAAAATAAATGTGTTTTTTTTTAAAGAAGTGATTATTTCTTTTTAAAAGGCTTAGTCACCACCTTATATCTTCTCTAGCCCCGTATATTTTTTGAGATTGGTTTCATGAATCAAACGTCTGGCAGCCTGTCTGCTAGCCCAGCTGTCAATGACTGAAAAACAAGCCAGCTCTAGATTGCACAACGTGTATCAAGTCATGCAGTTCTATAAAAGGAATACTTGATTTGATCTTCAGTGGCCAGGATCTGGTGCCCGGAAGGTGATTATAACTATGTCCAGTATTTATATCAACCTCAATCACTCACTGTCTACCAATTGGCTCTAACAAGATGTTCCAAGCCCTATATTTGATTCCCATGAATTACTTGTTGATTATCCACACTGCAGATTATCTTTAATGAATTTTCTTTGTCCTAGGCCAGTTTCTTCTTGTATTCTTCTTAGGCTACCTTTGTTACTGTTCAGTTGGTGTGTGTACAGCAGAAAAGGAAAACTAATTTTGAAATTGGTGTAAATTGATGATTCTCAACTAGGAGTGATTGTTGTCTGTAGACATGTTTGGTTGTCAAAACTGGGGGTTGTTTTGGGCATCTGCTGGTAACATCTTAAAATGCACAGATAGGTACTATGACAAAGAATTGTTCAGTCAGTCCAAAGAATCAGTAGTGTTGACGTTGAGAAACCCTGGCCTAAAGAAAGATAAGCTAGAAAAAAAAGAAAAATAGGACAAAAAAAAGAAAGATAAGCTAGAGAAGCAATTTATAATTAATAAATATATTTTAAATTAGTGTATGAATTACATGGGAATTATTCACTGTTTTGGATTCCCTATTTCACAGCTTCCCTCCATGAACAACAAGAATAGACATTGAATATGCATTTATTATTCCCTGTGCATGCCTTTTAATAGTTATTTAAGGGTTTGCAGTCTTCAAATTGGTATGATAGGCATGCTCTCTTTTCAGTGGGAATGCCAAATGCTCAATGGTTTGTATGACCTTCTCATAAGAGCCTTAACTAGGGGTGTGAAAAAATTTCTCAATGTAAAATTTTGGGACTCTAAGAGGATCAAGCCTCTGGGTTTTGGGTTTCTGTATATTCATCCAATTTTTATATATTATGTCTCTCAAAGGCCTATTTCATTATCCTCATTTGACTCTAATTAACTGAATTACTTGCAATCTCAGTTCTACAAGACTGAACAAACTCTTGGCATGACTTTACTTTCTCATCCTCATACTAAAAGTGTGGTTAATACTGATATTTTTTAAATTGTTTTTCACACTTCTTTCAGGAGTGAGCTTGCAATACTCACAAATTTAAGAGTTGTCTTAACAGCTCTCAAAACAACATTCCTTATTTATTTATTTACTTACTTATTTTTGTCTGTTTTGGTACTGGTAATTAAACTCAAGGGAACTTAACCACATCCTCAGCCCTTTTAATTTTTTCATTTTGAGACAGATCTTACTAAGTTGCACAGACCAGCCTCCAATTTGACATCTCTCACTTTAACCTCCTAAGTCACTGGAATTACAGCAGTGCACTACCACATCTGGCCAATATTCTTCAATTTAAATGGATTTGTCATTATATTTTATTTGGGAAGATTAAGTCAATGCATTGTGAAGTTATAATGAGGATTCCTGTACTGACACATTTTCATGTGGTGGCAGCTCATCAGTACTTCAAAACTTACATAGCTTCCTGCATCTCCAGCTTGATTGAACCTGCAGTGTCTGAAGATTCAGTCTAAGGGGCTCAAAGAAGCATACTCCCAGTAATTATCCATCTAGGATTGTGGTCACATCTGGTTCAGAATTCAAACTCATAATGGCATCTGAAAGAGTGAGCTGGTCCCAGGATTTTTGCAGGAGATTTAGACCAGGCCAAAAGATCCCAGAGGGTTTAAATTCTATCTATGTTTAACCAGCACTCATTCCTGAGAAATATGCAGTATGAAGACCAGTAAGAGTGGGTCACAGAACCTGTGCACTGATCTTCACATATACTACAAAACATGTACTCAAAGCTTCCCAAGTAGCAGAAAAATACATGAATTATATTTCTTAAACTCTGGCCTAACTACCTTTCCCCAGACCCTGCAGACTCTGAAATTGCTGGGTTTGGAAAGATGGTTGGGTGACTTTTATCCAGCATTTTCAGAAAGCTGCTGACTTCATCTCAGAAAAATATGCTCAAAATGCATCAGACACTGCATCTTCTTGTTGACTTGGTTTCTAACCAAAATAGAATAAAAGGACCATAATTATCACTATTTCACGTGACTATAATACTAATCACATCATGGGAATAATTTCCATGAAAGCTCTACTAATCCATTTTGTAAACATAGTAGAAACTCAAAAGTTTAAAAGTAAACATGACAGACTTTTAAGTAAACTCATAGCTGGAAAGTTATGAAAGAATTTTTTATAAGACACAGAGTTGCTATATAGCAAGTCCCTATATGGCAAAAAAGAGCCTATGCAATCAAACTGCTGTGACCTAGAGGGTAAAGATTAATGATTTGGTGTCAAATAGACCTTGGGTCAAGCCCTGATTTTGCCACTTACTAGCTAAGTGGTCTTTGACATATTACTTAAACTTTCTTAGCCTTAGTTTCTTCGTATTTGAAGTGGAGATAATAAAAGTTTTTAATCTCATGGACTTCTGTAAATATTAGATGACCTACTGGTCATCTAATATTTACAGAAGAATAGCAAGCTCCTCAAATATTAACTTATATTAATTATTCTTATACACTGAGTAAGTAGTAATATTTTGGATATTTAGCTAAAGAATATACCTGAAGCATGACAAGGTCATGGTACTTAAACAAGTTTCATTTAATACTAGGGATAATCTGTAGTAATTTTTTAAACCTCTTTGTGTTAGTTCTTACCGTGATGAAATATGTTAGATAAATCAACTTATAAAGAGGAAAGAATTATTTTGGCTCATAATGGTTGGTTGATCCATTGCTTTTAGGCTTATGGTGAGACTGTGTATCATGGTGGAAAACTATAGCAGAGAAAGCTGCTGAGAGTTAACAGGAAGTGAAAAAGTGAGGGAAGGCAGGTCCCAATATCCTATTCATGGGCAAACTTCCAATGACCTAACTCCCTTTTTCTGAGCCCCACCTCGTAAATGTTCCCCAACTCCCAATAGTCCCCAGGTTGGTGACCAAGCACACATGGAGCTTTGGAGAACACTTATCCAACCTTAGGTACTCACTTATCTATTTTCTAATTGTGGCAAAATACACATACATTTATCCCCATTTTAATAATTTTTAAGTATACAATTCAGTGGCGTTAATTATATTTATAGCATTATAAAATTATCATTGCTGCCCACTTTTAGAATTTTTAATCATCCCAAACAGAAGCTTTTCACATGTTAAACAACAATTCTATATCCATGTATTCATTTTTAAATTATTATTTTATCATTTTTCTTTTTCATTTTCTTTTTGTAGTTCTGGGATTGAGCCCAGGGCTTCATTCACACAGGCAAGTACTCTACCACTGGGATATACCACTAGTCCTATATATCTTTTTATATAAAGGAAAGCACATAGTATATAATCACTTAGAAAGTTAGAAAATACAACCAGCTGCTCAGGAGGCTTAGGCAGAAGGATTGCAAGTTGAAGGCTCATCTGGGCAACTTAGTGAGACCCTGTCTCAAAATTTTTAAAAAGTTAAAAGGGCTAGGGATGTAGCTCAAAGGTAGAGTGCTCTGGGTTCAACACACAGTTCCAAAAATAAAAAATAATAAATAAAATTTAAAAACATAAATAAAAATTAAATCATCTGAAATTTTATTTCCCACAATAAATAGCATCAATATTTTTGTATATATTTGTCAATTATTTTCCTCCTATAAACATAGCTTTGTAAATTCTGCATGTGTACATATGTGTAAATATACCTGTAATATAAATTCTATTTTTTCTAACCATCAATGTCTAAAAAATATTTTAAAAAAAAGATAATGTGTTGAAAGCATAGTCCCCAGTGTAGGAAGATTCAGAGGTGGGGCTTTTAGGAAGTTATTATTTGCTTTGCTTTTGTTTACTATGGTGCTGGAAATTGAACCTAGATCCTCATCATGCTGGGCTAGAACTCTACCACTGAGCTACATCTCCAGCCCTTAAGAAATTATTGGATTGTGAGGGCTGTAACCTCATTAATGGATTAATCGTTTCGATGGGTTAATAGAATGGATGACTGGGTGGTAACTGTAGGCAGGTGGGTTATGCTGGAGGAGGAAATTGGTCACTGGGGGTGTGTCCTTGGGGGACTAGGATTGCCCCTAGCCCCTTCAAGTCTCTCTCTCTCTCTCTCTCTGCTTTCCAGCTGCTATGAGTGGAGCAGCTTGCCTCAGCCATGTCCTTCCTCCATGATGTTTCTTCGTTGGAGCCAACCAGTCATGAAGTGACCTCTGAAACCATGAGCCAAAGCCAACCATTTCTCCTCTAAGTTGTTCTTGTAAGGTATCTTGATGGAAAGAGATGGAAAGCTGACTAACACACCATTTAAAGGATCTTTTAGTTAGACAACCATGGTTCAGTAAAGATGGTAAATAACCATGAAGAAGAGAAACAGAAAACTACTTCTCCATTTTAAAAAGGCTTTCATAGGGGAGTGGTGAGGGAGGAAATCCAAAATGACTCGTTTATGAGGATTACCTCATCTGAAGACCAATTCTTCCTCAATCCACAACTGTCACAATCCTAAGAATCACTGTGGTAATTTGGTCTAAATAGTTATCCCTCCTGGTGTCTCAAAGTGAACATACATAAATAAAATTTTTAAAAAAATATAACACTCAAACCAAAACTAATAAAAATGACTATCTCTAAAGGAATAGACCAGGATGTTGGGAAAAGGAATTAAATGAGACTTCTCTGAATATGTGTTTTTATATACTTTGGCCATGTAAAGTAAATAAATGTTTTACATGTAAAAAGAAACTTCTAAAAATCTATAAAAAATTTAAACAAACTGAAGCTAACTAGAACTGCAGTAAAAGAACTGAAATGAATAAGCTTAACTGTCATCAAAAGCACTAAAAATACACAAAGAAAGGAATTATTTTAAGGGTACTACTTAGTGAAATATACTTTTTTAATATTTATTTTTTAGTTGTAGTTGGACACAATACCTTTATTTTATTTATTTATTTATTTTTATATGCTGAGTATTGAATCCAGGGCCTCCTGCATGCTAAGTGAGCACTTTATCACTGAGCCACAATCCAGCCTTTAATGGAATATTTTCTAAGAACAAATTGAGGTATAAAGAAATCATAATCTGTTTCCTGAAACCTAATTGTTATAGGTAACATTCTCATTATTATTTCAAAACTATTTAAATATACTGTAGTTTAGTGAAAATATGTAATTATATTGACATTAAAAACGATTTTCAGCAAAAGAGAAACAAGTAGAAAAGTCAAAGAATGTAAGTAGAAAATTCCTAAAAGATTACACAGTTACATTGTTACAGTGTAAAATATGAACTAGAAATATCATTATTGTCATCATTTCTTTCTTTTGAATACAGGTAGATGATCTCTGACTTAAGATAATTTGATTTAATGATTTTTTTAAACGTCATGATGCTATGAAAGTGGTATAACTAGTGTAAAACCTTACTTGGAATTTTGAATTCTGGTCTTTTCCTGGGTGGGTGGTATGATGTACAATCCCCTCACATGATGCTGGGTAGCAGCAGCAAGCCTTAGCTCCCAGTCATGCACGGAATCACCAGAGAAGCAACAGATCTCTACAGCGAGTGTGTTTTGGGATACAAATATTCAAAAAATTACATGAGATATTCAGCACTTTGTTATAAGTAGGCTTTGTGTTAGATGACTTTGCCCAACTCTAAGCTTAAGTGTTCTGAGCATGTTTATTTATTTTTTGTTATATATATATATATATTATATATTATATATATTTTGTTGTTGTTGTTGTTGTTGTAATTGGACACAATACCTCTATTTTATTTATTTATTTTTATGTGGTGCTGAGGATTGAACCCAACACCTTGCACTGCTAGGCGAGCACTCTAATGCTTAGCCACAAACCCAGCCCCTGAGCATGTTTAAAAGTAGGCAAGGCTAGAGGCTGGAGTTGTGGAGTGGTAGAGCAGTTGCCCAGCATGTGTGAGGCACTGGGTTCGATTCTCAGCACCCATATAAATTAGTGAATAAAATAAAGGTCTATCAACATCTAAAAAAATATTTTTTAAAAAAGTAGGTGAGGCCAAATTATAATGTTCAGTAGGTTAAGTGTGTTAAACGCATTTTGGGCCAAAAGGGCTTGGAAGCAATGATTACCCAGAAGTAATGATGAAATATTAGAATCAGATAATGATTACCACTGGATGACACTGTTGGTTGAAAGGCTGATGATGAGAAGTTTACCAGGAAGGAGAAGGTTATCAACCCATGACTAACCAATCTTCATATCTCTAGAAGCACAGCCACCAGATATTATGTGCTTCCTGATGTGAAGCATAATGAGGCACAGAACAGGTATCAAGTATCTTTGAGGGAAAAAGGTTGACTCTGCATCTAATCAATTCTTTAGAGCCAACTTTCATTTACAGGAATTACAGGGGATGAAGGAGCCAGTTAAATGACACCACAAGAAAACAAACATTCCTCAAGAAACTTATTTGATTTCTGCGACTAGATAATGGCAGCTGATAAAGAGGAGGAGGGCTGTGTGACTGTTTTAGACTAAGAGAGGCTAAGAGGCACAGCCAAAGGCTGTGTGGGATGCTCTTAGGGTCCTGATTCTAAGAACCCTAGAAACACATTTTTTTTGAGACAATCAGACCTAGAGATTAGATAATGCCAGAGAACTAGTAAGTTTGTTACATGTGATAATAAAATTTTGGTTATGTAAAAAAATGCTTATTTTTAGACATTCATAGCAAAGTATCATATAATAACATGACAGTGTCTAGGATTCAGTTTTAAATATTTCAACAAAGAATAAAAGGGAATAGATAAACAAATGTGAAAGAGCAAATTTGTTAGATCTGGGTTGTGTACATGACAGTTCATTGTATAGTCTCTCTAGGATATTTGAAATGTTTTAATATAAAAGTTTAAAAACTAAGTAATTCATACCTGTTCGGTTACTGTATGACAAATCACCTCATAACTTACTGGATTAAACTGCAATAATCATTTCATTATATCTCATATTTTATCCAAGTCAGAAACTTGGACTTGACTAGGCAGTTCTGGATCTTGGAGTTTCTGTGTGATTGTGACTGGATCCAAGGAAGGGAGAGTAGAATAGGAGGACAGGTTGGAGCTGTGGGACTCTGACTGGGCTGTCCACTCTGTCCTGAGTGTAGTTGCAGGGGCCTTCCACATGCTCTTTCCATGAGGACTACTTCAGCTTTTCTCACACACAGTGGTCCTCAGCGCAGGCAGAATGCTCTTGTGGCAACCGATGTTTTCAACAGCAAGGATTTCAGTGAGCAAAGAGAAAGCTGTGTTGCCTTTTATGTCCTCGCTTGGGAAGTCACACAGTATCCTTACTCTGCGTGTATAGTTGAAGAATCCAAAGCTAAGTCTATTTTTTCAAGAATCATTGATTATGCCTGTTGGTGAGAGTAGTGACAAAGAATTTGTGGACCTATTTTAAAACTGCCACATCATTCTTAATAACCTCACATATCTGGTGATCAGTACCCAACTCAAAAGGCCACCAAAGACTTGACAGTCTCTCGGATTTACTCAAAAGTGGTGACTTTTCTGATTCCCAGGCCTAAACCATGGAACAACTGATTCCTCCTCTAATGGCCATATATCTTATAGATTTATTCAAAACTGCTTAATTTTGTATCTCTCAAATTACTCTATGAGAATTGTATGTGAAGTATCCAGCCTTCACTGGATACTTCATATGTAATATCTCATAGAGTAATTTGAGAGTAAGTTGATAATAGACACTCCATAAATATTAGTGATATCTGATACGTGCGTGAATTCTTCAGAAATCTTTACTGATTGAGCATATCATTAAAAAAAATAGTAGTTGGTGTGATTTCATGATTCTCTAAAAGAATATAGCTACAATTTGAAAGAAGATTAGAACTGCTCTAGAAATCTAAAATTTATTATAAAATGTTGCAGTTGGCAATGTGTAGTGATAACGGGGAGTGAGCTGATGTATCTGCCATAGTATTTATTTCCTGATTTTATTTTCCATTTTGTTTTTACTTCGGTTGGCTTTCTTCTTCCTTAGATTTCCTTTTCAAAAAATTTCCTGAGCAACAGAAAAATGGGAGCATATCCTTCTATGAAGTATGAATGCATCAATGCCAAAGCTTTTTAGAGAAAACTAATGAAGTTTGGAATCCAATCTGTTTTAAAATATTTCTGGAGATTAAGCAAAACATTCACCAGATTTTTAAATCTGGAGTATTTCCTTGGCCTATGAAAAACATTAGATTTTCTTTTGAAATCTTAAAAATCAAAGATGTGCCAGCTGCAGTGGTATTTGTCTGTACTCCCAGCAACTCTGGAGGCTGAGGCAGGAAAATGTTGACTTACGTGTGGTGCTGAACACCTTCTGGTACAGATATTAAAGGTAGTCTCAGACCTGCCACCCTGACCTCCTGCCCTCTATCAAGGGATTAAGATGGAAGTGAAAATAGGAAGTCTAATTCTGATACACAGTATAGTTTATTTTTATTTAATTGATCTAATATGTCTAAATTTCCTTTGAAACTAATCCTATGCCAGCTTGGAGATTCATTTTTCTCAACACTACTGGGATACAACTTTGCCTTTGGGTAACTAATTCTTTGCTGGGAGTTGAGAAATAGAGGGAAAAAAATGATTATTTCAAACCTTTTCTTGCCCCAGCATCTTAGCAAGACCCTGTCTCAAAATAAAAAAATAAAAAAGTTCTGGGTATATAGCTCAGTGGTAAAGTACTCCTGGGTTCAGTCCCCAGTACACAAAACAACAACAACAACAACAAAAAATTATGACTTTCAATTATGGTGTTAAACACTAACTAATTTGAATGTAAATTTATTTGTAATTTCCCAAAGCAATAATGTTAATCAGGTAATACAGCTATTCATAGAAAGAAACTCTAATATTACACCAAACTAAAAGTTTTCTAAAATTTATTAGTCATGTAAACAATGAGCTAGTTATAAATTATAAATACTTTATTAAATTATTAATTTTACTTGATGCTACTATATTACTTAACAGCAATAAAACTATATCATAGGGGCTGGGGATATAGCTCAGTCAATAGGGTGCTTGTCTCATATGCACAAGGCCCTGGGTTCAATCCCCATGTACCACTAAAAAACAAAAACAAAAACAAAAAAACTATATCATAGTGTTCCAGAGCTTCACTAGTATTGGTTGCCTGTCTTTCTAACAATTATATAAATTTCAGTGTCTTCACTTTTCCTATTTAGCTACTTTTATTTACCTAGGAATATTTGTGGAATTGGTGTTAATATCCACATATCTTGATCTAATAAGCTTAATAACCCCATGGTCCCAATCAGTCAATTATGTTATATAATAGGGACTAAATCTGCAGAGGTTCAAAGGCTGTTGACTGAATTCAAATGTGCTTTTTATCACAGGTAAAAAAAAATAACATCTCAAAGTTACAAACAAATGTGTCTGAAATGATGTAGAAGTCGCTTCACATTCTCTGCAAAATGGCTTATTTACCTTCTCAATTGTGTCCTAGAAGAAAAATGCATTTTTGAAATCAAGAAGAATTCTATGTATATTTCTTTATTACATTCTTTGTGGAATATGTTCCAGCAAAACAGAAGATTTTGCAGAAATTATTTAACTAAGGAAGAAATTCTACTCTGCACAAGACTCCCATTGATGTTAGTGAATGGAACAAATGTTGAACTTGACCCTGTAATGTTTAAACTGCAATCCTTCCTGCTCTTGGCAGAGCCTGGCTTCCCACTGAAAGGCCTTGTAGTCTGTTCAGGGATTACACAGCGGGTTAACAGTCTAGTTTTTCCCTTCTTTTGGAATAACAGATGAGACATATAATACCTTCTTTTAGGGCCATTACATACTTTTAAATAAGAAGGTCTTAAATGAGGTGGTGTAAGAAAGTGAAAGGTTGAGTCTGTGAACAGAAATTTATGTTGGTAATGATTTAAACCATCGTCTCCACTAGTGGCTGAGAAGCATCAATTAATTCTATATTCATTAAAGAAAGAGAACAGAACATCAAGATCTTTGAGACCACTTGATGTACCAGTTTTGAAGATGAATATTGAGTGAATGTGCTTACTCCTTTTTTGTTATATTCTATCACATATATGTAAAGAATGGCTACTAGCAATATTTCAATGCAAATTATTTTTTGTAAAATAAAATTTAATTACTCTAAATGAAGTTAAGAGAAAATGTGTATATTAAAAAGAAAGAAAAATAAAATGTGTATATTTATCTCAAGGTAAGCTACTATAGAACCAAATTGGAATGGCTTGTTTTTTTTTTTTATTGAATCTATGAATAAAGAAGATTTGACTCTAGTATGGATCGAACACAATCTCTTATTGTTGCAGTCCACAAGGGAACATTATATTCTGGAGAAAAGGCCTTGAAATCCTCTATTCTATATAGTTGTGCTAAGGTATTTAACACTATTACTAAGTTCCTAATTTTAGCTTGTTGCACTTGGTGGAATTTTGTTTTCTTTTATATGTTATAAACCTTTTATTTTCTACAATACAAATATATTACCATTATGAAAGAAAGAAAGAAAGAAAGAAGAGAGAACAGCTTTTGTTTTAAGGAAATGAAGAAGATGAAGAAACAGGATATACTTCAAGACGAAATTAGAACTCTTGTTTTTATTCATTTATTTTTTGACTTTTTAAATTTTTTTGGTGGTACTGGGGATTGAACCCAGGGCCTTGTGCATGCAAGGCAAGCACTCTACCAACTGAGCCATATCCCCAGGAGAACTCTTATTTTTATTTGACAGAAGAGTATGAATTATGAAAAAATCCTCCAAGGATAGAAAGTGAAAATGTTGGCTTATGTATAGAGTTGAAAACCTCTGGTTCAGATATTAAAAGTAGTTATGGGATTACATATCATTCGAAAGCTGGTACTACACTCTGATTTCAGGTGGCTGGGTTCATATTCCAGCTCTGCAGCTTCCTAGTTACATGATCTTGTTCAGGCAGGTTATCTATTAACTGGCATCACAATTTATATTCTGATAAAGGTTGAACTGAAGGAGAGAAGGGAATAAAGGGCTTAGAAGAACTGTACACAGGTCAGGCTACAAGGCTTGGATTAGTTTAGAAGTCTGGGCTCTCAGAAGTCTGATAATTGCTTCCATAAGTAGCTGAGGACACTTGGGAGCCATGAGCCTAAAGATTCATAATGGCCTTCTGTTTCATTCATTCTTTACCCAGAAGGCTCCTGGTACAGCAAACTCTGTTTCCTGGGGAAAGTAAATTCACTCAGGAACCTAATGGCCTTAAGCAGTTTTTTTTTTTTTTTAACTAATTCAGAGCTTTTACTGTTTTTAAAATTAATTAATTAATTTCTTTTGCAATGCTGGGGATGGATCTGAGGGCCCTGCGCATGATAGGCAAGCTCTTCTATTGAGTTAACTTTCCAGCCCTGTTTTTCTTTCTTTTCCTATTTCTCTCATTCTTTCCTTTTCTTTCTTCTTCTTTTTTAGACAGGGTCTCACGAAATTGTCAGGGCTGGTCTCTAACTTGCCATCCTCCTGACTTAGCCTCCATAGTAGCTGATATTGTAGGCATGTACCACCATGCCTAAATTTAGCCCTGTTTTATTATTTTTTATATTGCAGATTTTTAAAAATTATCCATATTTCTATTAATAAATGCCTTCCTTTCTTTTATTTTGTTGTTGAAATGCTGGGCATCAAACCAAGGGCCTTGCATATGCTAGACAAATGCTTTACCACTGAGATAAACCCCCAGCCTCCCACTTAATTTCTTTTTTTCAACTTTATTTCCCCCCCTCGTATATATAGCATATTAAAATCATTCTAATTTTCTGGGTTTTAGGAAAGTTCACCGCTCCCCCCACTCCTACAAGTTTTTTTCCCTTCGCTTGCGCTTTTTTGTGTGATTTTTAACTCTCCTTGTCTCTGGTCACATGTTTTCTTCTAAAGACTTATTTCAATCAAAATATTTTATTTCAATTCTTAGTTAGTTTTGGGTCTTTTTAAAAAAATGATGTTAAGCCTATTTTTTCTCTTCTTCTATATGATCCCATAGTTTTCTCTAGTACTTGTCTTTTTTTTTTTTATAGAGAGAGAGAGAGAGAGAGAAAGAGAGAGAGAGATAATTTTTTTTTAATATTTATTTATTTATTTATTTTTCGGCAGACACAACATCTTTATTTGTACGTGGTGCTGAGGATCCAACCCAGGGCCGCGCGCATGCCACATCCCCAGCCCCAGCACTTGTCTTTTTTTTTTTTTTTAATTTAAAGATATTGATGGATCTTTATTTTATTCATTTATTTATATGTGGTGCTGAGAATGGATCTTTATTTTATTCATTTATTTATATGTGGTGCTGAGAATGAACACAACCTAGCCACAACTTCAGCCCCTTACTTTTCTTTTTAATAATTGACCAGAAGCAAATCCAAGGATGTATGAAGAAAGTTCATGTTTTAAACAGAAGAAAGAGGCTTTCTTTGTTACCTTCCCCACTCTGCAGCAACTCCTGTGCTTGCTTCCTTGGATCCTTCCACAGGCTTTTCCAGTCCTATTGGAAACTTAATCCATTAACCTGGGGGAATTAGGTAGTTAATTCACTTCAAGGCCTTAAACTCATTACACACCAGCACTTTTGATTTGCTAGAACAATTTGCTACCATCTCATCCTGTTCAACTCTTATTCTGAGGAACCTAGTACAGATAGATGTCTTTGGTATCCATGGGCATGGATTCCAGCCTTTCTGCAGATACCCAAATTGGAGGATGTTCAAGTCCTTTACATAAAATACAGAGTATTGGGCTGGTGGGTGTGGCTCACTGGTAGGCGCTGGTCTAGCATGCATAAGGTCCTGGGTTCAATCCCCAACACACACACACACACACACACACACACACTCACACATACACACATGATTAAAATGACACAGTATTTGATTACAACTTTGGTTGTAATTTGATTACATCTTCCTGTATAAATTAACTTATATCTAGATGATTTAACAAAATGTACTTGTTATATAGGTACATGGTGATTATATGGTATTGTTTTAAAAGGAACAATGACAAGAAAAATGTCTGTACATTTTCAGTACAGATGGAAGTTTTTCCTCCACATGTTTTCAATCCATGGTTGGTTGAATCCACAGATTTGAAACCCACTGTCCTGAGCAAGCTATGATATTGACACAGCTGGGTATTTTGTGTCTTTCTACAATGTCAGAATTTTTTGGATAACAATAAATTCACAAGCCACATCACTTTCAGCAGCTTTAATTTACTAAATAATCATAGTTCACTTGGTAGCAATCTCAGGTTCTTCTATTCCATTCTGATCTTAATTGCTAATATCCATAACACTCAAGTCACATAGCACACTTTATAAAAATGATATATAGGTTGTAGAACAGCTAAGAAAGAGTTAAGGCTGCCACAAGGTTTCAAGAGGCCATGTCAAGAGAAGAGGCAGAGAGCAGATACAAATGCAAAAGAATCACTGCAGATAGTCAGATAAGATTAGGAACCAGTGCAGAACAGCTCAGGGTGCAGAATTTATTCAAGGTCTGGACAGTCAGTAGTTTCAAAGTGGGCTGCATCAAGCAGGGAGATCTAGCTGAGTGGAAGTCCAGAGGACAGAGTTGCAAGTTCACTTCCTGTCAACCTCTGACTTGTCCACCAAATGGTCCCACAAGATGATGGGTCAGTGTATGCCCCCTGGACCATGGTCTTAGGTTCCTCTCCTTTTATATTTTTCAAGGTTGCCTCACTTAGTGGTCTGATGTATTTAAGTTTGTAGGCCTGGTTTCTCAGATATGGATTTGATATGCCCATGCATCCATGTGCCCCTGATTTAATTTGATAAGTTCACAGGTGGTAATTTTTATTAACACAATTAATTTATCTGTTTGTACCTTATGACTGTGCTGTGCAGCTGGGGATTATCCTTTTGGATAAGTTCTGTGCTTTAGCACTTGCACTCAAAATGAAGAGCTCAGGACAAATTGCTGCTTTAAAAAAAAAAAAAGGAGTAACTCACAGCTAGGCGCAGCCTGAAACTACTCCTCTATAAATCATGGAGTAACTCAGAGCAGGGCTCAGTCTGTTCTCCACACCTACAGATATTGAGGGCCAACTGTATCTTAAAATGCAAAGTTTCCAAAATACATAACCATCGGTATTTGTGTAAACTGTGGCAAATCCATACCCAGAAGTCTGGTCATCTATCTTAGAGGAACATTCCCCCAAAGGGGCTCACTAATACATGCCCAAGCCTAATCCTCTTGGGGTGATGCTGTAGAACTTCCTTATAGGCATTCATGCAGACTGGCACCAGAAAGACTCCATGTCTAGTTTTTAAAACCACATGTAAATGAGTTTGACTCCACCTTATATGTCATCGAATTGGTTCATTTCCTTTTCTGTCCAGGTCATAGGAGCACCCTTTGACTGTAGCTCAGTGTAGTTCATTCTGCTTGAAAAATTGAAAAGATCACCAGTAATCACAACAAAAGCTGGCTGCAGTTTTAATTATCCTGGGTTTTAAATGGGGTTATGCCACCCAGATTTTTAAAGCCCTTACATGTTTTCAAGTATATATTGGCTCTTTTTGTTTCTTTTTGAGAACTACTGGTTTGTGTCTACTGGGGATTAAACCCAGGCCTCACACACACTAGGCCAGCAAGCGCCCTGCCACTGAACTATATCTGCAGCCTTGTTTATGTCTTTTATAAATAGTTCAATTGGACTGTTGTTATTCTCTTTTGGACTTATAAGAGCTTTTTATAAATTATGGATATTAACTATTTTTTCTTTTCTTTTAACCTGACATTTATCTTTTAACTTTGTTTACAGAGTCTTTTGCCAACAGAAGTTTAAATAAAATACAAAAAAAGGCTGGGGATGTAGCTCAGTGGTTGAGTGCCCCAGGGTTCCATCCCCAGTACCAAAAAGTTTGGCAGATAAAACTACTTAAATATTTTAGAGACAGGGTCCCACCGAGTTGCTTAGGGCCTCATTAAGTTGCTGAGGCTGGCTTTGAATTCACAACCATCTGGTCTCAGCCTCCTGAGCTGCTGGGATTATGGGCATGTGCACTGGCCTGGCTTTGTCTTATGTTTTTATTGTTATGTGGTGGCATGTGGTAGAGTCAGACACATACAAATGTGGAAAAGAACTGGGTTCTAATTATAGTTTTCCCAGCATCTAGGAGTGTGACTTTAGGCAATTCTTCAAACCTAAATTCTCTCACCTATAGAATGCAGTTGAACTTGAAGCAGTATCTCTAAGGTTCTTTCCTGCTTATTTAACCTTTACTGAAAATTCCCAGATTCTAGGGTTTAAAAGCTTATTTGCTTTAAGTAGACCCAAACATTGTCTCTGAAACAAATACTTCTCATTTTGCTTACCAATGTTTTTATAGTGTAAAATCAAGGTAGTGTCTGAATTATTAAAACTTGAGAATTTTCAGCCTCTGGACAAATAACTTGAATTTCTACATGAAATGTTTTAAGTTTATGCACAACATCCCTTATGGGTCATAGACTTTTTAAGGATAGACACTGCATTTAATATGTAATCTAAAATGCCGCAGTCTGGCTGGGCACAATTCAGGAGCCACTTGTCAAAAGAAACGAACTTTATTTTTAGAACCACACACACCAAACAAAACCGCTCCTCAGGAAAAACCCTCAGAGCCCAACTGCCACCACCGGCTTCCCACAAGCCTCTCTCCCAACCACAAGCCTCTCCACCTCCCACAATCCTCTTGCTCTTGAGGCCGATTGGCTGGGTCGCGTGGGCGGAGCCAAAAAAGTCCCCCAATGAGCAGCTCCGTGGTCTGAAAGGGCAGGGAAACAGCCCAATGAGCCTCACTGCAGAGGAGCCAATCAGCTAGATGTTGCTGGGGCGCTGTGAGCCAATCATCAGCTGGCAGTCTGAAAGTTTGCTGGGGCCCCTTCGGCTGTGGCTCTCAACACTAAAATATGCATACTGTGGAGATACTATGTCAATGGCTTATGATATTTTATTAATGATAAAAATGAATTGTTTTCTTACTGATTAAAGAGGGAAAAGGATGACTTTTATTTCTGTAATGTTTATAGTGTGCTTCAATGTTCATCATGTTGTTTGTAACTCATACTCATCCTACAAGATAAATAAGCTAGAGTTTATTTTTCCACTTCATAGATTGTAAATTATTGCATGGAGGAATTAAATGATTTATCCAAGGCCATCAGCTAGTACATGTTAAAATTGCAGTGCCTTAATTTTTCTTAATGATGACCACATTGATGAGAAAGAATTATTGGTTAGGTTTCATTACAATAGAACACAAAGTAGAAGTATCAGTTATTTATGAGGTAGGGTGGCCAGAAATCAAATAAATGAAATATAATATCAAGAATGAAGGCCTGGGGTCGTGGCTTAGTGGTAGAGCGCTTGCCTAGCATGTGCGAGGCCCTAGGTTTGATCCTTAGCACCACATAAAAACAAATAAATTAAATAAAGGTATTGTGTCCAACTACAAATAAAAAAAAAAAGAATGAAATAGAGGGGATGTGATTGTGGCTCAGTGGTAGAGCACTTGTTTAGCATGTGTGAGGCACGGGGTTCAATTCTCAGCACCACATATAAATAAATAAAAAATAAAGGTCCATCAATAACTAAAACATATATATATGTATATATACATATATATTAAAATATATATTTATGTATATATATTTTAATTTTTTTAAAAAAGAAAGAGATAGAAAAATTGTTGAAATTATAAAATGAAAGATTTGCAATCTATGAAAACTATTTCTTCTCTCCTGTTTACTTCTACAAACAAAAGTATTAATAAATATCCTTTGCAGAGAAGGCAGTATGTCTATTAACGATTTGGTATGCTGGAAATTTGAATGACATATTATATAAAGTTTAGCATAAGAAAAAAAGCCTCAGGGGGAGTTTCGAGAGGTATCAAGAAAAAAATGAAGTGTACATCATAGAGGAAAACTGGAATAAAAGGAAATTAAAAGCAATTAAAAACCAAGAAAGCTAAAATATTGTATGGTTGATTGATGGTTGACATTAATTTAATGGCTTAAAAATAAAGGGATTGGACTAAGGGAAAACAGGACTGAGAGACATTTAAAATTATTTTACTATTAGCCAGGCATGGTGGTGCATGCTACTATAATACAAGGGACTCAGGAGGCTGATACAGGAAGATCTCAAGTTTGAGACCATATCTCAAAATAAAAATAAAAAAGGGCTGGAGGTGTATCTCAGCAGTAGAGAAACTCTGAATTAAATCCCCAGTTGCACAATAAATAAATAAATAAATACTATATTACTATTTAGATTAGTATTTTTGAAGGAAATTTGCAGACAATTCCAAGCAATACATTTCTTTCCAAGGGTAGAAAGTATATATGTTAAAGCATATTCAGAATTATTTTATAAGACCCAATTGAGGAATATAATTTTCCAAATACTTATTGACATATCGGTGATATTTATCCAGTATTATGGTTATGAAATGGTAGTCCTTGACAATATGGAGAGGATTTTTACTCTGAAATATGAATGACATGATGCTTAAATAAAAAAAGAAAGGTTTCTTTTCTTTCTTTGTAATATAACTGGCATTTTAGAGCAGAGCATTTTGTCTCTTACTACACCTCAAATTATGTTTCATAGTCATATATTGACTATTTTCATGACATTTTAAATGCTAAGCCATTTAATTTTTAAAATTTTTAAAATTTGTTCTCTTTAGTTATATATGACCATAGAATGTATTTTCACAAATTATACCTACATAGAGTATAACTTATTTTAATTAGGATACTATTCTTGTGGTTGTACATGATGCAAAGTTATCTTGGTCACGTATTCAAATACAAGGCTAGGATTAATTCTACTGTCCTTCCTATTCCCCTCCCCACTCCCTTCCCTTCATTCCCCTTTGTCAAATTCAATGGGCTTCTATTTTTGCCCTCTCCACCCGCAATAAGCGGGTTAGCATCCATATATCAGAGAGAACATTCAGCCTTTGGTTTTTAGGATTGGCTTATTTCACTTAACATGATATTCTCCAATTTCATCAATTTATCAGCAAATGCCATAATTTCATTCTTCTTTAAGGCTGAGTAATATTCCATTGTGTATGTGTGTGTGTGTGTGTGTATCTCACATTTTCTTTATCCATTCATCCACTGAAGGATACCTAGATTGTTTCCATAGCTTGGCTATTGTAAGTTGAGCTGCTATAAACATTGATGTAGCTGCGTCATTGTAGTATGCTGATTTTAAGTCCTTTGGGTATAAACTGAGGAGTGGGATAACTGGGTCAAAGGTGGCTCCATTCCAAGTTTTCTAAGGAACCTCCATACTATTTTCCATGGTGGTTGCACAAAGTTGCAGTCCCACCAACAATATATGAGAGTACATTTCTCCCTATATCCTCACCAACATTTATTGTTACTTGTATTCTTTTTTTTAAGAGAGAGAGAGAGAGAGAGAGAGAGAGAGAGAGAGAGAATTTTTTTAATATTTATTTTTTAGTTTTCGGTGGACAAAACATCTTTATTTTTTTATTTTTATGTAGTGCTGAGGATCGAATCCAGCGCCCCGAAGATGCCAGGCGAGTGCGCTACCACTTGAGCCACATCCCCAGCCCATTTGTATTCTTTTTTAAAAAATATTTTTAGTTGTAGATGGACACAATACCTTTATTTTGTTTATTTAGTTTTTTTTATGTGGTGCTGGGGATGGAACCCAATGCCTCATACGAGCTAGGAAAGAGTTCTACCACTGAGCCACACACCCCAGCCCACTTGTATTCTTTATAACTGCCATCCTGACTGGAGTGAGATGGAACCTCAGTATAGCTTTAATTTGAATTTCTCTAATTGCTAGAGAGTTGGACTTTTTTAATATATATATATTTGGGGGTGGGTGGGTAGGCACCAGGGATTGAAGTCAGGGGCACTCAATTACTGAGCTGCATCCCCAGCTCTGTTTACTATTTTATTTAGAGACAGGGTCTCACTCATTTACTTAGCACCTTGCCTTTGCTGAGGCTGGCTTTGAACTTGTGATCATCCTGCTTCAGCCCCACCCCACCCGGCCAGCTGCTGGGATTACAGGGGTGCGCCACTGCGCCTGGCTTATATAGTTTTTGACCATTTGTACTTCTTCTGTGAAGTGCTTGATCAGTTCCTTTGCCCATTTATTGATTGGGTTATTATCATACTTTTTTTGGTGTAAAGTTTTTTGAATTATTTGTATAACCAGGAGATTAATGCTCTATCTGAAGTGCAGGTGGTAAAGGTTTTCTCCCATTCTATTGGATCTCTGTTCATATTCTTGATTCTTTCCTTTGCTGTAAAGAAGCTTTTCACTTTGATTCTATCCCATTTAAAGCTAATCCATTTTAAAAAATAAAGTGCTGTAGAATTTTTTTTTTAATTCATTAAGTGTGGTTTTAAGTGGGTAGTAAAAGAGTAACTTTGTTACCCAAAGAAAAATAATATTCTTAAGTGAAAGCTTGTACTGAAGGACAATAAGCATCCTGGTGTTTAAACTTCTTTTGTTGATTTAATATTGCCATGAGCTGGAAAGGGATGCATATTGTAATATGATAGAAATAGATCATGATTCATACTGAGGAAGTTTGGGGAGAGCAAGTGGATCAGAAGAAGGCAATGAAGTTGGTAATTGTTAGGGTGATCATCTGCCCCAGCTGGTCCAGGACAGTCCTGGTTTTACATTTGTTATTTCTATGTGAGTACTAATAATATCTCCTTTTGTTTTAATATTTATTTTTTAGAAGTAGTTGAACACGATACCTTTAATTAATTTAATTTTTTTTAATGTGGTGCTGAGGATCAAACCCAGGGCCTCTCACATGCTAGAGGAGCGCTCTACCGCTGAACCACAACCCCCGCCCTAATAATGTCTCCTTTCACTCTCAAAATTTTCTAGTTTAAATAATAGACTATTGGTGTTTACAATAGTTTACAAAATGGACAGGTGAGAAAAAATGATTATCAAGCATATACGGTAGTTCCCCCTTATTCACGGTTTCACTTTCCATGGTTTCAGTTACCTATGGCCAACCATGGTCCAGAAATATTAAGTAGACAATTCTAGAAATGAACAATTCATAAGTTTTTAATTGCATGCTGTTCTGAGCAGTACAATAAAATCTCATGATGTTCTTCTCTATCCTGCCTGGAACATGAGTCATCCCTTTATCTAGTATATTCATGTTGTATATGTTACCCACCCCTTAGTCACTTGGCTGCTGGCCCAGTTATCAGATAGACTGTCATGGGTTGTGCTTAAGGAACTCTTATGAAATAGACTAACCCTATGTCACAATGCCTACGTCATTTATCTGACTTCATCTCATCATGTAGGCATTGTATCATCTCACATCATCACAAAAAGGGTGAATATAGTACAGTAGGACATTTTGAAAGCAAGACCACATTCCATGCCTTTTATTACAGTATATTGTTATAATTGTTTTTTTATTGATGCTAGTCTTATTGTGCCTAATTTATAAATTTAACTTTCTCAAAGGTATGTATGTACGGGAGAAACAGTATATACAGGGTTTGGTACTATCTGCAGTTTCAGGTGTCCACTGGGAGGGGGGGTCTCAGAATGTGTCCCCTGTGAATAAAGGGGGACTAATGTACTAGGGGAAAAAAGACTTCAAAACTTTTCAGAAAGATTTTCACAAATAGAGGTAGACTTTCATTTTGATTCACAAAGTATCACTGAAAATATTCTTGAAAGATAGAAACATGTTATAGGAGGAATGATTTCATTCCCAAAGTATTATATAACTCCTAATATTGGTTCCTACATGTATGCCTCTTTCAAGTCTAAGCATCCCTTTCTCATAGACCTGCCACCCTGACCTCCTGCTCCTTGTATCAAGGGACTAAGATGGAAGTGAAAATTGGAAGTCCTATTAAAAATACATAATATATATATGTAATTTTGGTACTGGGGATTGAACTCAGAGGCACCCGACCACTGAGCCACATCCCCAGCCCTATTTTGTATTTTATTTAGGGTCTCAATGAGTTGCTTGGCGCCTAGCTGTTGCTGAGGCTGACTTTGAACTTGTGATTTTCCTGTCTCAGCATCCCAAGCCACTAGGTCATTATAGTATATTTTGATTTAATGGATCTAATATGTCTAGACTTCCTTTGAAACTAATCCTATGCCAGCTTGAAGATCCATTTTTCTCAAAACTACTGGGATACAGCTTTGTCTTTCGGTAACTAATTATTTGCTAGGAGTTGAGAAAAGGAGAAAAGAATGACTATTTCAAAACTTTCCTTGCCCTCTGCTACTTCAGTCTCCCTAATACTTGTGTACAGTTGCTTGTCTGGCATGGGGAAATGATGGGGTCCCTTTTGAAAACAGTGGACATGCTCTCTTAGGACACTTTTTTCTCATTTTTTTTTCTTATGGATGCTGTGTACATTCCCTGGAATGCTTATGGCCTTAAGGCTGTCCTTCAGATAAAGTGGCTTATCACTAGCAGAAAGTATTCTTTTCCTGAGCTCAGGCTTTGGTGAGGGTAAATCCCAAAGAAAAGATTCCCCCACTTTCACAGAGAATCATTTAGAGAAATCATAATGGAGAAGATGAAGCTTTATTATCAACACACATTAACTTACTCTCTAAGGTGGTGTTGGGATTCAGTTAATCATTACAGAATCACAGCTAGGCAGCTTAGCTTAAGGTGGGGTTTTAGTTCTCTGTTTAATCATAAATAAAAAGTTCAGTCCATCTTTAGTCCAAGGTCCTGTGGGAGGACTTTCAAAGGAAACCAATCTGTAAAGCATGGAATAGGAATGTCTCATATAAAAGAACAAATGAAGATTTGACTATATTTGTCTGCATTGCTCATATGAGTTAGAACTAAGTAGTCAGTGATGAATAATGAAGATAAATCATTATTTCTGAATATTGATTACCCTGATTGTATGTTTTCATTTCACGGATACAGATTCCTGGGAAAGTACTTTATAAAGGGATAATTAAAGAAATATTTTACAAAATAGATAATTATTGACAAGTGTATCCTTGCTTCCATTCTCTCTCTCTTTTGTGGTGCTAGGGATCAAACCCAAGACCCTGTGTATGCCAGGCAAACACTCTACCACTAAGCTACACCCCTAAACCTACCTTTCAATTTTTGAGTCAGGGTCTCACTAAATTGCTGAGGTTGGCCTTGAATTTGGGATCCTCCTGCCTTAACCTTTAAAGTTACCTGGGTTTACAGATGTTCTATTCTTTTAAGGCCAGTGTTTTAGGGTTCATTGTTATAGTTTGAGTAAGCAGAACCTACTTGGCCATTAAGTAGGAGTAATTTTTTTTTCATGTACTCCTCTATGCTCCCTCTATTGCACAGAGGAATGAAAGGCCCCTTTCCCTGTTCTATCTTCTCAGCATCAGCATGTTATTTTTTTCTCTTCCATCAAAATCTGCTTTAGAGAAACAATCTGATGAATTAGATATAAGTGGCTTTTGAAGCTTAAAACATTAGGGTTTTTGGATTATGGTTTTATACTAGAGTAATTACTCAGAGGGATAAAACTCTAATAGCAGAATTTCAGGTGATCAGGAGAAAGGATTTTGGTGCTACAGCCTTTTCTAGCCTGAATGATTCTTACCCAGATGAATTCTCAGAATGAGTTAAAATCAAGGCTGGGTCAAGTCTTATCCTAGAGACTTGATCGGTCCTACTTATTTAAGTTTGGAGAGATGGATTAGGTTTACTTGAATTTATGGTACTTCACTAGAATCCTAGAATCTAGCTGATTTCCCATTGATATGGGAGATATTCCACTCTGGGATGCTTTAGGAAAGGGGCCCTTTCAGCTCAAGCTATGCCACAGAGTTCTGATCAGACTCTAACCAGTTTTTCAAAGATATCTTTCTAGTGACTATGCTCATCCAACTCTTTGGCTTTTTATGCAGTTAAGATTCATATTCATATAAAACACCAACTTGGTATCACCAGTATATCTGCCATTTTCTAGCTTCTGGCTAACGCTCTTACTTTTAATTCAGCACTAAATGCTTTGGTACTATTGTAAATGTTCAATTTCTGCTCTAAGGAACTAAGACGGTGTTAATTTCATCAGTTCTGGATGTAGTTAACACGATCCCATATCTATTCAGAATGACTTGAATATCTCTTGAGTTACTTCAAATGTTTGTCACCAGCATAGAACTCACTTCAGTAAACAATTCTTTGGTGGACTTTACATACTCCTTCCTTTGGGTGCAAGCCAAAAATATTCTGCATATAACTCTTTACTCAAACTTGGTAATAAATAATTATCTCTGGAATACAGATGGAAGAACTGAACTAGTGACTTCAGGGACCCAGAGTCTAATTATCATCACTGTACACAGTTAAGTACAGCAGGGAGTTGGGGGTGTTTGATGGTTTGCTGCGTATCTATTCCGTTTCTTCTCTGGGTAAAACAAGGACGTCTTGTTAACATATTTAAAGCAGTAACTGCAAAAACTGTGCAATGTTATGGTTGAAGCTTTCTATGCCATATGTGTTGACAGAATGCTTGAGTCTCTCTCCGCAATAAACGCAAACCCTGCCAGGCTGAACTATCAGGGCCAGCGCAATTCAACGACTGCACCACAGAACCCGCTGGGGTTGGAAGCCCTTGTCGCATTCGCAGTGTATCCACTGTTCCTCTAACAAAGGGACTATCTTGAGGCAATTTCGCGGGCCATTTTTTCCCCTCCCAGCGCCAGCTTTGTCTCCCCACCCGTGTGAGGCTGAGACTTGGAGGAGCCCCAGCTGCGTGGCTGTGCGAGCAAGCTCGGTGTCAGGGCCGGCGTGGGAAGGTTCACAGAGCTGTCGCGGTGGTTTCCTGCAACCTGAGAGTGCCATGAGAGGAAGTTGGAGTGCTGTAGCTGAAAGAGATACCTGCTGCCTTTAAATCGGGGCTGGACTTGAACAACCTCTGCACCGATTACTGTCGTACAAAGAAACTCGAGAAGCCAAGGCGGCGGAGGCCTGGTGGACTTTTGGTCTACTGGGTTGGGCGCAGGATAGCGAGGAGCCAACCCCGGGTCAGCGTCTTCAGTGTTCCCCACTCGGCGGGCTGAGCAGCCGGCTGAGGACCTCCCGGCGCTGAGGCCTCCAGGCGCGCCTCGCACGCGAACCCGCGGCCCCTC
>NW_025999990.1:3277266-3301972 GCF_001458135.2 Marmota marmota marmota | reverse complement strand
CCCCTCCCCTCCCCCTCGGCGGCGCGCGCGGAGCTGGTTTTCCGGGTTCCCCTGGACCGAGCTGGATCCTGCTTTTCGCCAAGGCAGGAAGTGAGTTTCGCACGGCAATTCCGGGCGGTGTCACGAGTGAAAAGTTTTTTTTTCTCCTTTCGGCGGAGATCCTAGTTGGGGCTGGGAAACTCCTGCAAAACTCGAGGCCAGGAAGCCAGCCCGCATCCCAACCCCCACCAAAGCAACCCACTCTTCTTCGGGAGGCCACTGCACATCCGCTCTCACCCGAGAGAGAAATTCGGCTGGATCCTAAGTGACTAATGAAGGGAAGGAAATCATGTCAAGCGGAGCCTTGAGAAAGCTGCCCTGAGACACTGTCCGACCGAAAGGTAATTTTCACGAAAGTGTCTAGAAGTCGCGAAGTTCGTGGGCCGGAAAACAGGCGATAGTATTTTTACTTTGCTCGAGTCGACGTGCATTCTTTTTTCAAGTTAAGAGTGGGTAGCATTTTAGGAGCTAAATAGTAGACCTGATTTTTCTCCTCCTCCTACCATCTGGACTCTTTTCTTTTCTCTTTTTATAAGGGGTTGTAAGAATGCGGTGGGACGAAAAGTTTTCCGCAATCGGAAGAAAGAGTGCCTTTGTTCAGCACAGGTCCCGAAGTTTTAGGTTTTCGGAACATATACATTGTATATTAAGTTGCTGAAACTGGCAACTTTTGTTTTGGAAGAAAGGTCGCTGGAGCGAGTGATTTGCTGTTATTGAGATGGCTGCCGCATTTGTTTATGTTGATGCCGATTGTTTTGGTTTCTGCGATAATCGTTTATGGAGACACTTTTGTTCAAACCCTTATAAATGTATTTGCTTGGACTTTAGTTGTTTTTCAGGGCGAGGTAATAGATTTCTTTATTTGTTCTTTTCAAACGTTTTGTACCCTGTAATGCTTGTTTGGTTAATTGAAAGCATATGTCTGCTAGAAGTGTAACAGATCCATTACGAAGAAAAAGGACGTTGTAAGGGTTACAGAGAGAGAGAGAGAGGTATGATTAAAAAAACAACACACACTTGGAAGTAGTTGATTTGTTAGGACTTCTGTACTTCAGAAGAGCCTATATAGGAAGGGAAGTAAAGCGCTTAAAATGATTTTTCATGGCAGTCACGTTGATGGTGATAAAATGTGCTTTTTGAACTGTCCGATCTTCAGATTTTTGTGTTCTCCTGATTTTGTTTGGTTCTGTCTGATAAGTGTTAGGTACCTACTGAGTGGGTGGGAATTTGTCAAGCGTGGCAGACATTCCACCAGTCAGAGTTATGAGCATTTCTGAGCCAATGGGTAGGCTTCATAGATCAAACTAGTTTTGGTTGCAGCAAACCCGAAATGTTGTTTTAGTGTGTGTCTTTTTTAGTTTTATTCCAGTGCTGTTGTGGTAAAGAGAGGTCAAAGATAATAATGTGCTTTTGAACAAATATTAAATAAGAGATTCTCTTGGTCGGTATATCTTAAATGTAAACTGATGTTTAGTTAATCATATGCTACCAAAGTTATTACCGGAAACTGAGGGAAAAGGGTTGGCTTTCTTTAGTTCAAAGAAAAAAGGTAGGTTTTAAAGATCAGGATCTAGTTATTCCACAACTTGTTCTTGGCTACTTCATCTTTAAGTATATTTCAAAAAGAGAATCTTTTAACTATTACTATGTATTGTTTTGTTCCTAGAGCCCGGTGTCTGAAGTTTTTTTTTTTTTTTTTTTTTCCTTTCAATTTTTGGTAAAATTTGTGAACCATCCAGTAATTCCTGTAAGTCTGAGTAGCTTTATCGAGGATTTTAAAGTGCATAACTGATCTGCTTTATGATTTTGGATGATTTTAGGCAGCAAAGGAGATTATTCTTGGGCATTTAAAAGTGGGGAACAAAATAAATGACATTGAACTTCAGTTTCCTTATAAGGCTTATACTTGGCCCCAGAGCAACAAAGCCTTAATAGAGCAAGTCTTTTTTTTTTTTTTAACAGAGACTTAGCACTTAGTGAAGATGTTTTTCCATGTTTGTAACTTTTATATTAAAAAAGTTTCATCACGCTTAAAAATGATTGTTTAAACTCCTGTTTTTAGAGATAGTTGCCCCCCCCCCCCCAAATTTAGGGAAAAATAAGTAGGATGTTTTAAGTTCTGATAACATAGTTTTAAAAGGGAGGTGTTCACTTTGTAATTATCTTTAGTTCCTTTCCCCCTTCAGTAAGGCATAATTGACTTTGTAGTTTACTTCCAATTAAATTTTGTTAGCTTAGCACTGAATGAGTTTTAGGTTTTATACTGTTGTCAAACTATAAATATTTTCAAAGCCTTGTTTATAAATGTGACAGGTTTACAAAGAGGCTTAGAAAGGACAGTTAAAATATTTCAAAATGATTTAAAAGTTTGTGTATTAGTATTGTGTGTGTTTTCTTAAACTGGCAAATATAGAGTACTTCCAGAGCTTTTGCTTATATTGCACAAAATGCACATATAAAGTCTCTGTATTGAAAGTAATCATGAATTTTCAGATCATCATCTAGTAGGTATTGAGTTATGAAGTCTCCTTGCCACTTGGGATCAATCTATTGTGAACTTCATGTATAAAAAGCCTATAGAGGTTCAGATGTGGAAACCAAATTTTTGTTATGTGCTACTTTGTGTCATTGGTAAATCTCTAAAGTTATTATTTTAGACATTATTGGTATTGAGCTATTGGTAGTAAACAGTATCTTCTAAGAAATACTTTAAAATTTCAGAAAATTTGGTGCATATTTAGGCATTTGTTTGAAATAATTGCCTATGGATAATATGATTTAGATTTTAAGGCTTTTTTTTTAAAGAAATAGATTATGGAAGTATTTACAGAGTATTTGGGGTTTTGATGAATTTTAGTGATGTTGGATAGCAGAATTAATTTTTTTTTTGTAATTGCTACTATTTTCCACATTCTCTTTAAATACTCATACTTTGTTTTTTGTATTATCATTTTGACCCTTTTGTCTTGATCATTCATTCTTTTTTTGGTACATGCTTTTTGGACTATTTATGTTATAAACCTCTGAAGGTATTTTTTTTTCCTTTTCTGAACTGTTCATGATAGATTATGCAACTTTTGAATATATACTGTTATTTCCATGGTAAATCTATATGTGAATTATGCTCTATAATATCTGCTTTTGAATTATCTCAAGGAATTTGTTAATTTCTGCCTTGTACTTTTAAAAAATTTTCGTTTTCTCTTTCTGGGTTCCTGTCAACACTAACTCCTGAACTATGCTACTTCCATTTTTCAGATTTACTGTTTAGTTTTCTCCAGTCTTTGGTTTCCTACCTGTAAAAAAGAAATCTAATTATTGTTCAGCTCTTTTCTAATTCCTTTAGGTTCCTATTTTTATAGTTAGCTTCATTTACTTCCCCTATTTGTCCATGTCTACCAGTTGTTTATTAATTATGTTTTGCCTTTCCCTTCTTTTTCAAACTTTATTAGTCTGCTTATTATCTCAAAAAACTGTTCAAAACATGCAGTAGAAAAAATTTGATCAGCCCCATTTAATTTTGAATATTCCTTTTGTATTCCATCTTGGTATACATGTCAGTATTTTGTTTTGATATGCATTAATATACTGATTTGTTTTTATTTAGTTTGTTTCCTCAGTTTCCTTCTTTCTCTTTAATGTCCTTAGGATTAACTGTTGAAATCATATTAGATTGTTAAACATTCTCATGTCTTGACACTCTGCAACCTCCCTACCTGACTGTTGTTGTTGTTTTTGGTGTGTGTGTGTGTGTGTGTGTGTGTGTGTTTAGCCTCTCTAAATGTACATGTGTTTATGGGTATCTTCCTTCTCCTTTTTGTTTCTTTCTTTGCTTTTTTAAATGTTCCTAAAATTTTGAAGTTGCCTATTTTTTTCTCCTGTGAGATAAGCACATGGGCACTCTATTCACACTTCAAATTTTGTTCCAGGCCACATTAGGTGAAGGTCTTGCCAGTCTTTATAAATGATGGCATGTGAGACAGTAGAAAAGAAGAATATCTAAAAATTAGCTTAATAAACTCTACTACTGTTTGGAAGTCATTTATACATTAATAAATTCAGATATAGAGAATATATAGAAAAACGAGAAGATAAAAAGATGATATTATGTAATCAAATATGTAAAATAAAGTTTTTGGGCTTCAATTTTAAGGACATCCTTATTCAAAGTCCATTTACTTTTGTACATAGTGAGCTCTTGGCTTTTTGGTGTGTAAGAAGGGGGTAAGAAATGCACATTGACAACATCATGTAGTTATGACCTGTGGTATTACAGTGAGGGAATAGAAAAATGGAAAGAAGACTGAATAACTTAGAAGATATAAGTACTTCTCAACTTAAGATGAGAAGCACTTATATCGTCTAAGATAAACCTATCATAACAGGAAAATATTGTAAGTCAAGAAAGCATTTAAGAGGCTAGGGCTGTAGCTCAGTGGTAGAGCACTTGCCTAGCATGAGTGAGGCACTGGGTTGATTCTCAGCACTGCATTTAAATAAATAAAATAAAGGTTCATTGACAATTAAAAAAAAAAAAGAAGAAGAAGAAGAATGCATAGAATGTACCTAACCTGAACATAATGGCTTAGTCTCACCATTTTTTTTTTTTTTTTTTACCAGGATTGAACCCAGTGATGCTTAACTATTTTTTTTTTTTAATATATTTTATTTAGAGATGGGGTCTTGCTGAGTTGCTTTAGGACCTTGCTAAGTTGCTGAGGCTGACTTTGAAGTCGTAGTCTTCCTGCCTCAGTCTCCCAAATTGCTGGGAATTTAGGCAGCCTACCCTATCTTAAATGTGCTCAGAATACTTCCATTAGTCTACAACTGGGCAAAATTGTCTAACACAAAGCTCATTTTATAATAAGGGGTAGAAAAAAATCTCATGTAATTTATTGAATACCTGAATTCAAAGAAACAACAACAACAAACAACAAAACCCCTGCAACCCAGTAGAGTATTGATAGTTTACTCTCAATCTTGTTCCATGGTTTGTGAGAGCATATTGTATATGTTGTATATGCTTTGCTAGCTGGGGAAAAGATCAAAATTTGAAGTATGGTTTCTTTTTCCCTTTTTTTTTTGTGTGTGTGTGTGGTACTGGGGATTGAACCCATTAAATTATAGTTTCTACCAAACGCATATCACTTTAAAAAAAAATTTGTTCTAATTAGCTGTATATGACAATAGAATGCGTTTTGACACATTGTACCCAAATGGAGCACAGCTTCTCATTCCTTTGGCTGTAAGCGGTGCAGAGTCACACCAGTCATATAATCATACATGTATGTAGGTTAATAATGTCCCTCTCATTCCATTATCCTTCCCACTCCCTCCTTTCTCCTCACTTCCCTCTGTCCTACCGAAACTTCCTTCATCTCCACCCCCTGCCCCCCGAATTATGGATAACATCCGCTTATCAGAGAAAACATTTGGCCTTTGGTTTTTTGGGGATTAGCTTACTTTGCTTAGCATGATATTCTCCAACTCCATCCATTTACCTGCATATGCCATAATTTCATTTTTCTTTATGGCTGAGTAATATTCCTTTGTGTATATATACCACATTTTCTTAATCTGTTCCTCTGTTGAAGGGCATCTAGGTTGGTTCCATAGTTTAGCTATAAACTTGATATGGCTGCATCACTGTAGGATGCTGATTTTAAGTCTTTTGGGTATACAGTGAGGAATGAGACAGCGAGTCAAATAGTGGTTCCATTCCAAGTTTTCTGAGGAACCTCCACACTGCTTTCCAGATGCATATCACTTTTGCATTATTGTAAAGAGGAAAAATTTTAAGGTGAACCATCAAGTCAGGGATCATATCTAGAGTAGTTTGGGACTACTTACTTTGGGGCAGAGTGCCTTATACATTTCATTTGCCTGTCAGAAGTCATTTTATTATAAGATGGATAATTATAAGAAATAGTCATAGCCCTAAGTCCTCCGTTCTCAAACTTTTTGGTCTTAGAATCCTTTAAACTTACAAATTACTGAGAACCCAGAATTTTTGGCTTATGTGGTCTATTTCCTGTATTTCCTGTATTATAAGCTAAAACAAACTTAAAATACTAAATATTGTTCTAATAAAAATATAACTACTTTCCAAAACAAATAACAATTTGTGTCTTGGTATCCATGGAAGATTGTTCCAGGGCCTAACCTTTCATACCCAAATCTGTGGATGCTAAAGTCTCTTATATAAAATGGTATAGTATTTTCATATAACATACATAGTCCTCCCTATGTACTTTAAATTATATATGTATGTATGTATCTATTACTTAAATACCTAATACAGTGTAAGTGCTAAAAGTCTCTGTGTGTTCAGAACAGATGCAATTTTTTTCTTCCTAATATTTTCAGTGAATGAATGATTGTGAAATGAACTCATGGATATAGAGGGCTGTCTGTAATTGAGCAAAAGGAGTGGCAGTTTTGTATTTTTGCAAGTTTCTATGTGTGGTTTAAAAGAAAACAGCTTAATTCTTTATCAATTTCTTCATTCCATCTGTTGTAATATGTTGTTTTGGTTAAAGTATATGTAGAAAATACAGCCTTATATGGATGATGTAGTTAGAAAAGGGAGGAATTTTTTCCTGGCCTTTTAAGATAATTGTGTATATACTCTTTGCTATCAAAATTTGATAAGTATTTGATAAACCAGAATTTGACAAGTAGTGGTTTTCTACAGGTTAGTTGAAATGTTGAATCTGAAATCATATCACTGAAAATTTCATTTCGTATCATTATCTTGTACTTTGTATCTTTTTTCCTTGTACTTTGGATAAATCTTTTACCTTTTTCATGATTTTTGTAACATCCTACATCGGTGACTTGTAAAATATTGGTTCATTGAATTATATGTATTTTCCAAATATTGACACGTCTAATTATGCAGTAGCAAACACAAGATTTTAAGTTATTTTTTGTTTCTTAATAGATATACTTGGTTTATTTTGAATTTTTGTTACTTTTTACTTCACTTATTTTGTTTTACTAAAAATATCTTTGAGCATTGTGGCATTTAAAAATCTGGGAATTTGTAGTAAAGATACATGTACCTGCCAAGATGCTAGTAGTTTTGCCCACTATTGCTTTCATATCATCAGTGTAAAATGTCAGTATAATGGAAAAGGGAAAAATAACTTTAGAGTATTGTTATGAAGAAATAATTTTGACCTTAAAGACTTCTTGAAAAGTGTCAGGACTAGGGGCTGTGGATTTTCAGGACCTGTGGACCACTCTTTGAAGACATTAATGGGTTGGGATTTGTGGAGCTTTCATTACTTCCTTTGATTCTTTTTTTTTTTTTTTTTGATCCTTTGGTATTGCATTTTGGGAGAATTCCACCCCCCTCCTATTTTGGGAGAATCAAGTGGCTTGATTTTTTAGCTCATTTGGTTTTCAGGGTTTTTTTTTTGGGGCGGGGGGAGTAGGTGGGACATGGTGGGAACCAGGGTGAGGGCCGTTACCGGGAATTGAACTAAGGGGCGCTCAACCACTGAACCACCTCCCCAGCCCAGTTTTGTATTTTATTTAGAGATAGAATCTCACTGAATTGCTTAGTGCCTCACTTTTTGCTGAGGTTGGCTTTGAATTTGCGTTCCTCCTTTCTCAGCCTCCAAATGTTAGATTTTTCATGGAGGTCAAAAAGTTTTATATTATGGCCCAACTTTAATTGTACTGCTCTCTTAATTGTACTTTGTTTTTCCAGCTCGAGGTCTTCTTGCTTTGGTTATTGCTTAGAAGAGGAGAGAGAGGAATATATAACAAATGGGTTTCTCCTTTAGGGTGTGTGAATAGCTTGACTTCTTCCTGTCCCTCAGCAGATACTCTTGTTATTTTCACATACTATCGGGCAGCTCTCCCAATTACAGAGAGCTGTATTAGACACTTAAATCATGCATGTTCTACTATGGTTTTATTACTTGGCTAACTGACCAGGATATACATCTTCCAATCCTCCTTGCTAAGGAAATTCAACATTTTTAGAGATTGCATTTGATGCTTGTTTTGGGTACACAAATGTGTACCCTCAAATGTGTAGTATTATCTTCTTATCTTCTTGGGATAAATTCCAAGACCTCCAGTTGATGCTTAAAACTATGGATAGTCTCAAACTCTATAATTTGATGCCTTTTCTGTCTTGAGTAAGCACTTGCCACCCACTATGACTTCTGTTTCTTTCTGTGCTGGAGGTGGAACCCAGCCTCACGCAAGCCTTCTACTACTGAGCTGCATTCGCAGCAGAATGATTGTATCTTTTGCAGTTTGAGGTGCAGTAACAAAACTAACATGAAATTCTTTTTCCTTCTTTACATTTTCCTATGTAGAACACATTCTTAATGAAGATCTTAGCACCTTCAGGATGCAATTTTTTCTCTCCTTATTAATTGAGAAGAAAGCACTTTATGGCTGTTTTGGGGCATATATAATTGCCAGCATAACTTGTTTTGGGGGTTATTATTAAGTAAAACATAAGTACTACAATACCTCTGTAATGGATCTGATAACCTAGGTGACTAATAAGTAACCTGAAAGCAGTGTATCAGTGTCTATACTCTGGACAGAGGGATCATGTGAACTTCCATTATGTTACTCAGAATGGTGCACAAGTGAAAACTTACAAATTGTTTGTTTCTGGAGTTGATCATAGGTAACTGAACATGGTTGACCATAGGTAGCTGAAATGGTAGAATGTGAAATAGGGAATAGGGGGTATTGTATTTTGTTGTCATCTCTTCCTCTTCCAATCCACATGGTATTCTCAAATTACTTTCTTTTCTTGTCTGTGACATACCCTTTCTATATTTTCAGTACTATTACAGATTTTATGAAACTTTTTTTATATTTTAGTTTTTGAGACAAAGACGGACATGCAGAAAAGTTGGAACTATTTGTTCCTGAATCATTTGACAGTAAGTTGTCCACCTGATGACCTTTCACACTGAAATACTTTTGTGTTCATTTCCTGTGAACAAGGACATTTCCCTATGTATTATGACCATCAAAATCAGAAAGTTAGCATGAATACATGACTAACGTCTGAACTCCACCAGTTGTCCCCATATATTACATTTAGTTATCTCTTTATTCTCCTTCAATCTGGAACAATTTCTGCCTTTACAGAGAACTTTACTAGAGGCTTACATCATGCATACTCTACTATGGTTTTATTGACACTTAAAAATTACAAGCCTAGTTATTTTGTAGAATACTCCTCAATTTTCATTTGTCTAATACTTTTCATGAATTGGTCTTGGATTAGATTTCATGGTTAAATTTTTATGATTAGATCTTTGGCAAGGTTGTCATAGATGTGATGCAGCTTTCTCCTCCTTGCATCTTGGGAGGTGGTGGCAATTCAGTTAGTTGATAAAAGTTGTGACTGCCAGACTTGTCCTTTCCGTATTTGTAGTGTATGAGTATTTTGTTGGGAGGGTGGGATAAATAACTTTGAAACTATGTAAATGTTTTGTTCCTCATCAGATTTTAATTTATTTACATCTCCTAGACTCATGGTTTCCTATTCAAAGTGTTGTAATCCTTTATCATTTATTTTAATGCTTAAATAGTTCTTGATTTGGCCAATGAAAATCCTTTCCAGCTGGCTTACTCTCTTATCTCTCTCTCTCTCTCTCTCTCTCTGTCTCTGTCTCTGAGAACCTTCATCCTTTTTAGTACAATGAGATGTTTTAAGTATACCTTGTACTTTCCTTTGTTATTTTTAGTGGAAATGTATTTAGAGGCCCCAAGTCCTCTCAGTGTATAGAGCTAGGAGACATTTGTGTATACACATACTTTCATATTTATTTATGTATATGAGAAAACTAGGAGACTACAATAACCCTAATTTTAAAAAATTATCTTTTTTAGTTTTTAGGTGGACAAAATATCTTTGTTTTATTTTTATGTGGTGCTGAGGATCAAACCCAGTGCCTCATGCATGCTAGGCAAGCGCTCTACCACTGAGCCACAACCCCAGCCCAATAACCCTAATTTTAATCGAGCACCATAGTATTCATTCTATGTTTTTTTTTCCTTTCTGTCTTTGTAATTTATCTGATCAGTAGAAACTAGTTTTCCTTTTTATGAAGGTATTGAGGTAAATATTTGTTCAGACATTTTGAGCCAGAAGCTCTTATAGTACAATACATTCCTGATGTATTTCTAAAGGAATAAAATTCTAAAGTGTAAAAATGGCAAGCTTTAATTTTATAATAAAGTATACTTAGGTGAAATATTTCATTCCTCAGTAATTCCAGGTTACTCTGAAAAGTGGGTATTGAAAGAATTTTGGTGGTGGGAGGGTACGTGTTGCCAGGGCTCTAACCCAGGGCCTTGCACATCCTAGGCAAGTGCCCTACCATTGAGCTAATCCCTAGTCCAAGTTCAGTACTTTTATTATGTGCTTTGAATAAGTTCCTTGGGCTGGGAGTGTGGCTCAGAGGTAGTGTGCTCGCCTAGCACACGTGAGGCGCTGGCTGGGTTCGATCCTCAGCACCATATAAAAATGAAATAAAGATTGTGTGCTACCTACAACTAAAAAATAAATATAAAAACAAAAAGCAAGTTTCTTGTGGGAATAATTGTTCTGTTTCAGTATGAAGGCAGTGATTTTGATACAACTGTGTTTTTCTATATGGAAGTTCTTTTGTTTGCATCATCCCAAAGTTTGAAACATATTTCTATGCTAATGATGTCCTTGGAATTTTAAACTTAAGTTAATTCTAGACTCTGAGTAAAGAATGTTTTGTATTAGGACCCTATACAAAACCTATAAGCTAAAATAAATCATCTTCTGGCTAAGGCTGTCACCTAGCCTAGAATAAATTGATTTCACTTCCCCTATCCCTGGAGATTTTGGAAGTGATTTAAGAGACATACTGAGATAGCCTTTGGTGACTAGAGATAATTTGGGTGCCCTTTTTAATCTCTGTGGTCTTCAAAAGATATAGTTAATTGTTTTGGTGCTAACTCTAGGATTGTAGGGACTATAGATAGTAGGTGCTATTTGTCATGAATATATGATATCAACATAGTGTACTGTCTACTCTTTTTTTTTTTTTTTGAAAGCCATTCCCAAACCAGAGAGACCCTGAGTCATCTTCCTCAGTTACTGAAATCAGAACCATTCTTACCAGTTCTGTCTTTTAAGTATCTGTAGAGTGAGGTGCATTAGGGTAGGATAGGAAAGTGGGAAAAGCAGAGAAGAGCTTTTTGTAGGCAAAGGGTTGAAACAATTACCTTATTTTTTAAAAATGATTGTAAAATTAATCTTCCTATAAAAATCTAAATGTTAATATATAACATGGAAAATAAAAATTTTCCATAATCCTGTCTCCCAGAGATACTCCTTGTGTGTTTAGTTTAAAATTATAGAGTGAAATTCCCTTCAAAGACTTATCTGTTTGCATTTCCACCAAAACTGTGTAAGAGTACTTTGTGTACATTTTGGAATGGATTTCTGTATTAGTACATTTTTTTTGTTCCATGATAAAATACCTCAGGCTAAGGACTTAAAAAGAAAAGAGGTTTATTTAGCTCCAAGTTTTGGGGGCTAAGTAAAGTCTGAACAGTAGGGTGCCGATTCTTTCTGGGACCTTCTTGGCTGCATCACCTTATGGCTGATGGCACCACAATGGAAGGAGAGTGTGAAAGAGGGTGAGAACACTGGGCAAGACTGGAAGCCATGGAGAGACTCTGAACTCCCACAGTGCATTCCTAGGGAATGCCCTCAATTGACACAGAGACCTCCCACTAAGCACCCCCACTCCTTTTGCTTTGCTGGGAATAGAACCTAGGGCCTTATCTATATTCTCCATAAGTATTCTAACACTAAGTTCCATCTCTAGCCCTAGGCCTTAACCTCTTAAAGGTTCCACACTTTCACCCTGGGGACCAAACTTATACTACTTGAGTGCTTGGGGGACAAATCACATCTAAGCCATAGTACTATTTGTACCTCTGTACTATAATATGTAGTATAGTATGTAAGAATATAGACTGGGAGTCAGTGCTTGAATTTAAATCTGCTTATTAATTATGATATTGACAAGTTTAAAATAAATAATTCTTTTAGTGTAGTATGTTTTATATGCTTTTTGTGTTCTAATTGATGTTGGTTTGTTGCTTTATGCCTTGGTTATGGTGTTTGCTATATAGAAATTTAAATTCTAATGTAATTAGATTGATCAGTCATTTTGCATTTTGAATTTAATCCTATTGGAAATAATTTATGCCAATTATAAAAGTAACTTAATATTATACATTTGGCTTAAGGATATACTCAGGTAACTTTATTTTCTGTAGATTTCTAACCATTTGTAACACATTTCTAACACATTTGTAACATTGATCAAGATTTTAATAGTACCCTTTTATTTGTAATTGAATCATAAATATATTAATTAAATGGTATAGTCTAATATTTTGTAATTTAATATACAAATTAACAAGTACTTTTAAGAACAGTTTTTTTAAAATTTCTTTTTTAGTTGTCTATGGATCTTTTATTTTATTTATTTATAGTAAAATAAAAGATCCATCGACAACTAAAAAAAAAAAAAAAAAATTAAGCCTGAGGATCTGGTGCTGAGGATCAAATCCAGGGCCTCACACATGTCAGGTAAGTGCTGTATCACTGAGCCACAACTCCAGCCCAAGAACAGTTGTTATTTTATAACCCATGTTTTTAACTACAAAAATTTCCCTTTAACTTTCTCCCATTGCTTGATATAGTCCCCAACACTATAGAAGTTTGATTAAGTCATTCTTTTTTTCTCCTTTTTTATCTCCTTATCCTTTTATTTGACTAAGTGTTTCCCCTTATATTACTGTAAACCCCTTGAGAACTGGGATAGTATTTTATTTCTATGCTTTCATTAGGGGGCAGGACTGTACTTACTTTCTCTAGCATTGTGTACCCATTGAAATGGGAAGAAGAAAAAGGAAATTTGTTAAACTCTGAATATTTGTTAGAAAAGCAAAAATTCTTGGGTAGATTCTTTAAAAAATTTTTGTTTAGTTGTAGATGGACACAATATCTTTATTTTTATTTATTTATTTATTTTTGTGTGGTGCTGAGGATCCAACCCAGGGCTTCACACGTGTGAGGCAAGCACTCTACCAATGAGCTACGACCCCAGTCCTTGGATAGATTCTTTAAGAACGACTTCTATTTTTCTTCTGCCCATTAACTGCACCCTGAAGGTGTCTTCAGTCATCTGAGAAGCACTTCTTGAACCTTGTTGTTCCTTTACTTTTTGCTTTATCTCTAAAAAAATCAATTATAAATATTTTCATTGATCTTAATATTTAGGATGATGCTTTAGTAATGACTTTATGTACGTATGTGATTATATACATCAAGTGATGTATATTTGGGTTCTTTATGTAAGTAGAGTTTACAGTTATAATAAACTAATTTATGTACATAAATGTTTCACAAAGAATATTTGTCACTGCTTATGCCTTAAGGTTAATTTCTGTCAATTTACGTGTTTCATTGATCAAGATTTTAACCTTCTTATAGTATATGTAGTAGATAATTAGGTGTACATGAAATGCATGCTCCCCAAAATGTTGATATTTTCCTCATATTCACTGTATTGTTGTAATTGACTTAGAAGTAATCTCGTTTGGATAAACCTTTTTCCTTTTCTTTTTAATTAGCAGAAAAGGAAACTATTAGCTCAGTGAGGGAAGTGAAATACTGGAGATAATTTATTAGTGTCCTGAGTGAAATTAAAAAAGTGGATTCCAGTTTCCCAACTTTATTAGTTTTCCCCTTATATTAGCGTTTAAAAAATTTTGAAGAATATTTTTAGAACAGTAGTATTTTCTAAAGATTTTAAAATAAGTATTAGAGAAGAAGAGTTCTTTCTGGGTTCACATAAGTAAGGAAATTTTGGGTTTGTACATTTTTCTTATTATTTAAAAATTTATCTTTTAAGTTGTAGATGAACACAATAACTTTAATTTATTCATTTTTACGTGGTGCTGAGGATTGAACCCAGTGCCTCACTAGGTAGAGCTAGGCAAGTGCTCTAACACTGTGCCTTGTTTTTTTTTTTCTTTTTGGAAGGTGCCAGTTTGTCAAAGATGATTTTATTTTAAATTAATTAATTTATTTTACAGTAGAATGCATTTTGACTGTAATACACAAATGGAGCACAACTTCTCATTCCTCTGGCTGTACATGGTTCAGAGTCACTACACTAGTGTAATCATATGTGTATATAGGGTAATAATATCTTCTCTTTCTACTGTCCTTACTGTCCTCACAACCCACCCCTCACAAAACAAAGTTTCTTCATTCTTTCCTATCCCCTGCCCTACTATGGATCAGCATCCACTTATCAGAGAAAAATGGTGGTATTCATATTTTTTCAAAACATTTATTTTTTGTTTTGGGGGGATTGGCTTATTTCACTTAGCATGATATTCTCCAACTCATCCATTTACCTTCAAATGCCATAATTTTATTTTTTATGGCTGAGTAATATTCCATTGTGTATATGTACCACATTTTCTTAATCTGTTCTTCTGTTGAAGGGCATCTAGGTTCCATAGTTTAACTATTGTGAATTGAGCTGCTGTAAACATTGATGTGACTGCATCACGGTAGTATGCTGATTTTAAGTCTTTTGGGTATAAACTGAGGAGTGGGATAGCTGGGTAAAATGGTGGATCCATAAAGATGATTATTTTTAATTTTAGAAATAACTGGAATAAACTAGCTCAGTTTACAAGAAATGGTGGTATTCATATTTTTAAAAAAACATTTATTTTTTTAGTTGTAGGTAGAAACAATACCTTTACTTTTTATTTTTATGTGGTGCTGAGGATTGAACCCAGTGCTTCATGCATGCTAGGCGAGCGCTCTTCCTCTGAGCCACAACCCCAGCCCGTGGTATTAATGTTTGAGCCAAAAAGTTTCACAGGAAGGTTTATCTTAAAGCTGTACATAATTCTGTAACATGAGCTCAGATTTTTTTCCACATGAACTTAAGTTTTTTGAGTAGTTTCAGGTTTATAAAAAAATTGAGTAGAAAGTATAGGAAGTTCCCATGCCTCTTCCTCTCCATCTCCTCTATTAACGTCTATATTCTTGTGGTACTTTTGTTACAATTGATGAGCTAATAGTGATAGATTATTATTAACTAAAGTCCACTCTATATAATAAAGTTCACTCTGCGGTATACATTCTATGGATTTTGACAAATATATAATGACATCCATCATTGTTGCTAAGAATAGCAACAGTATATTCAGTGATGTGGAATACATGAGGTGAGTGACAGCAATGTCTTAAGGGATGGGAGCAAGGAATTGAGAATATTGTTTTAAGGCGCTTGCATTATTTGAAATCAGATTATTTTTTACTGGGACATATGTGGGACTAATGTATTAATGTTGAAATGACATATCGCATACCTTTAAAGAAATCATATTTGGCAGTTTATGGAAAATTAAAATTTGAATATTGGCCTGTTTAATTTCTGAGAAATAAGCAAGTGATTAAAGATGAAAACGGAAACACTCTCATCACTAAAATTTTGTCCATACAATTGCTGGTTGACTGTTTATATACAATTCTGCTTATCTATCAAGTTCAAGTATCATTGTTTCCGCTGAAGCTTCCCTCAATACTTATGTATTTCCTTATTTGGATTTATAATTCCCTCCCATTTACTTATAGTGATAAAAGATAAAAAATTTACCTTCTTGATCATTCTTAAGTGTACTGCTTCAGTGGCATTAAGTACGTTCATATTGTTGTACAGCCCTCACCACCACCATCTCTAGAACTCATTTTCATCGGGCAAAACTGAAACATCATATTAAATAATGATCCCTTTCCCCTAGTCCCTGGCAGCCACTGTTTCTTTTTTAAGTAACTCGGCATGTGTTCTCAAGGTTCACCTGTGATGTAGCATACATAAGTCAGTATTTCCTTTTTTTACAAAAAAGACTGAATAATATTCCATTATATGGATATATGTCATATTTTGCTTATCCATTCATCTGTGTATGGACACTTGGGTTGATTTCACATTTTAGCTATTTTGAACATGGGTATATGAATATTTCTTTGAGATACTACTTTCAGTACTTTTGTAATATATCTGGAAGTAGAATGCTGGATCAAAATTTGCTAATTTTGTGTTTAATTTTTTGAATGATTGCACTATTATTTTCTATAGCAACTGTACTTTTTAATATTTCTGTCAACAGTGCATAAGAATTCAGTTTCTTCACATTCTTACATTTCTGTTTTGTTTCTTTGAGAGTAGTGATACTATTTGGGTGTGAGGTGGAATCTTATTGTACTTTTTGATTTATATTACCCTGATGATTAGTGATATTGAACTTCTTTTATGTGCCTATTGGCTATTAATGGAAAAATGTCTATTCAGAAAGTTCTTTGCCTGGTTTTAAACCCAAGGTGTTTTGTTTTTTTCAGTTGTAGGAGTTCTTTTAAAAAAAAATATATGTGTGTGTGTGTGTGTGTGTGTGTGTATATATATATATATATATATATACATATACATATACATATACATATATATGTAGATGGACACAATACCTTTATTTATTTATTCAATTTTTTTATGTGGTGCTGAGGATCAAACCTAGTGCCTTACACGTGCTAGGCAAGCACTCTAGAGTCACAATCCCAGCCATTGTAGGAGTTCTTGATAATAAATATCAAATATTTTTTTCCCATTGTATGCTATTTGTTTATACTGTCTTTTTTTTTTTTTGGTAGTACAAAGGTTTGAACCTAAGGCCTCACACATGTTTGATAAGAATTGTCACTGAGCTACATCTCTACCCTTCTTTTAAACATTTATTGTTCCTTTTTATTTGAAGACAGGCTTGCTAAATTCTACCAAGGTTGGCCTTGAACTTGGGATCCACCACCTCCATCAACTTCCTGGAGTAGCTGGAATTATAGGTGTGTCCCACTGTGCCTGGCTGATACTTTTTTTTTTTTTTTGCTATAAATAATTTTTAGATTTACCTGACAGTAGAGTTTTTGACATATTATACTTACATAGAGTTTAACTTCCCATTCTTGTGTTTGTACATGATGTGAAGTTACACTGGTTGTGTATTCATGTATGAATGATACTGTCTTGATTGGTTCAAAAAATCGAATTGGTTTTTGGTTGTTTATTTTTGTGGCCTGTGCCTTTGGTGTCATATCAAAAAAATCATTGTGAGGATTGGGGATGTGTCTCAGTGGTAGAGCTCATGCCTTCCTTAGGTGAGACCCTGGGCTCAAAAAGAAAATTTTAAAAAGCCAGATTCTATTTTGGAAAGCTTATAGTTTGATTTTATAATTTAAAAAGTGATTAGCCATTCAATTTAAAATTTAAATATACAAACTTTTTTATATTGTTTTTAAATTGTTCTTGGACATTGTTCTTTAGACTTTTTTTTTTTTTTGAAAGTGAAGTAAAAATTCGAATATTTCCTCCTCCAGTTTACAAATGTTTAACTTCAGATTTCTCTTGTGAATTACGTTTTCTATTCTGAGATAATTATAGATTCACATGCAATTTTAAGAATTATTCCAGTGAGATGGGCTCAGTGGTGCTCACCTATAATCCCATAGGCTCAGGAGGCTGAGGCAGGAGGATTGTGAGTTCAAAGCCAGCCTCAGCAAAAGCAAGGTGCTAAACAACTCAGGGAGACCCTGTCTCTAAATAAAATACAAAAAGGGCTGGGGATGTGACTCAGTGGTCCAGTGCCCCTGAGTTCAATCCCCAGTACAAAAAAAAAAAAAAAAAAAAAAAAATTTACAGTGAGGTTTTGTGTACCTTTTATTCAATTTCCTCTAATGGTAATATTGCATAGAATTATAGTATCATTAAAATTGTCAAGACAGAATAGTTCCATCATCACAAGTATTCCTGTTTTTTTGTCTTTTTATTACTGGGATTTGCCTCCCTCCCAAACGCCCTTTTCTCTCCATTTTGTCTTTTCAAATAAATGGAATTTGCTTTCATACTATGGAGATTCATTAAAGTTGCTGTGTATGTAGAACCATAGTTTGTCTTTTTTCTTTTTCTTTTTTTTTTTAAGTACTGGGGTTTGAACCTGGGGACACCCTATGACTGAGCTATATCCCTATCCCTTTTTAATTTTTGAGACAGGGTCTTTCTTGATAAGTTGCCAAGGCTGACCTTGAATTGGGGCTCCTTCTGTCTCAAGACTCCCGAGTACTGGGGTTACAGGTGAGAGCCCCTATGCCCAGTTTGTTTGTCCATTTTTATTTTTGATTACTATTCTGTGATATGGATTGGATATACTACCAGTTTACAATTTCACATTGAAGGGCATCTTGGTGATGAAGGCACATAGGTTTTTCCTTTTTGTGTTAGGATCTGCTATTCCATTCTGCCTTTTTATTTATGCAGTTAATTTGCTGTGTTAACTTTCTGTTTGGAGATCTTTTCAAATGATATATCAAGGACCCTCCTACCCCCATTCTTTACTGGGGATTGAATTCAGGGGACACTTTACCATTGAGCTACTTCCTCAGTTCCCTCTCCCCACTTTAAAAAAAAAATTGAGAAAGGGTCTTGCAAAGTTACGCAAGCTGACCTCAAACTTGTGATTCTCCCGTGTGAGCCTCCTGAGTTGCTGGGATTATAGGTGCACACCTGTCAAGGACATCCTTTTTTTTTTTTTTTTGGTACCAGGGATTGGACTCAGGGACACTCAACCACTGCATCACATCTCCACCCTTTTTGTATTTAATTTAGAGACAGGGTCTCACTGAGTTGCTTAGGTCCTTGCTAAGTTGCTGAGGCTGGCTTTGAACTTGCTATCTTCCTCCCACAGCCCCCTGGGATTACAGGTATGTGCCACTGTGCCCAGCAAGGACATTATTATTATTTTTTGGATTGTTTTTCTCTTTTTCTTTATTCATATATTAGTATCCTCATACATTCAACTTGGTTATTACTTTTTGGGGGGGAATTGATTGAAGATTTGAAATGGCTTTTAGTAGCATGTGGATACATAATTAATAGAAATAGAAAATGAGATCCAAGAGAAGGAACATGGAAATAATATAATTTTTAAAGTTATGTAAGTAATTTAGCATAGTTGTGATAGAACTTGAGAGCTAGCTAAGCTTACTTGGAGCCAAGGTTCTTATTACACTAAATAATCATATCACAAATTCTTCAAAGGAGATAAAGATTTTCCTTGCATTGTCTTTTACAGTTTCTAAAATGTGAATTCCCTTAAGAAAGGGCTATTAAGTAATGAATGGACAGTGTTACTGACAGTGATTTTTTTGGCACATATTCTATATCAGGCCTTTTTCTTACTGATAAGAAAAGGGTGAAATATATAAAAAAAAATGGGAAAGGTAGATTATGAGGATAGGCTAATAAGTGTTGGTTTTGTTGTATTCTTAAGTTGATCTAAGGATAAAATAGACACGAATGGATACAGTTATTTCTTACACTCCTCTAGACATTGTTTATATTTGGACTTTTGCTAGCTACTTTTAGGATTTTACTTCCTAATGAAAAGATGACATACTGGAGTTTGTTTTGCTTATTGATGCTCTTGAAATGAAGTGAGGAACTGGTGTGTTAATCATATTAAAGTTGAGCCAGGTGCTTGGTGCATACCTATAATCCCAGTGACTAGGGAGGCTGAGGCAGGAGGATTGCAAGTTCAAAGAGCCTCAGCAATTTATGGAGACCCTAAGCAACTTAGTAAGACCCTGTCTCAAAATTATATAAAAAAAAAAAGGGTGGGGGGACCAGGGATGTGGCTTGTTAAGTCCTTCTGGGTTCAGTCTCTGGTACCCAGGAAAAAAAAAAAGAGAACTCTTTATATCTAAGTAGAAGTCCATTTTTTTTCCTTAAAAAGTTTTGCTTAAATTATTGTGAAGCTTGTGTTTTCTTCAAAAGTCAGGTTCATATTTGCTTTTGACACTTAATGTAAGTGCTTTACTGAGACCATTGAAAATAGCAAAGTATATAATACAGATGATTTTGGCTTAGGAAATCTTTAGGCTTTCAAATTGCATTACCAATCACATATTTGTGGCATTAAAGAAATTCTCAGTCATGATCCTAGGAAATCCTTAATTTTGAGCTGCACAGTATTCTGTTTTGCTTGATAGAATTAGATAAAAAAGTAAACAAATGAAAAAACACACTTTCATGTAATCAAAGGGGTGACTTTCAGTGAAGTGTTGTTTAAAACTCTTTATGATTGAATGTTGGAATATTAGTACCACTGGCAGATTGTATTTCCTCTAGTTCATGCTTAACCACTCCTTTTTTCACAAAAAGTTAAACACCAGAATTATTATTATTTTTTTAAAATTTTATTTTGAAGTAATTTTGTAATTAAAAAAGAATTGTGGGAGCTGGGATGTAGCTTAGTGGTAAAACACAACACTTACCTAGCATGTGTGAGTTCAGTCTCTAACCCCCTCCCCTCAAATTTGCTAAGATAGTTCAGAGGGAGTGTATGTTATATATGTATGATATATATATCTATCTATCATACATATATAAAATATCTGTCTATCTCAACATCTTATGTAACCATAGCACATTTATCAAAACCAAGAAATTAGCCTTGGTGCATTAGTATTAATTAGTCTATAGGCTATATTTTAATTTTACCAGTTTTTCAACTAATTTCATTTTACTGTTGTAGAATTCAATCCAAGATGTAACATTTAGTTTTCATGTCTTAGTGTCTGTCCTTCAATCTGACAATTTCTTAGTTTTTTCTTGGTATTCATGATCTTGATTTGTGAAGAGTTCTACTTAGGTATTTTGTAGAATTTTCCTAATTTTAGATTTGTCTTTATTTTTTGCTTTTCATTATTAGACTGGGTTAATGGTATTTTAGGAAGAATACCACTCAAGGAAAGTGCTTTTCTTACTGTATTAATGCTTTAGTCAGCTTTTTTTTTTTTTTTTTTGCTGCTATGACCAACAGATCTGAACAATTTGAGGAGAAAAAGTTTATTTGGGGGCTTACTGTTTCAGAGTTCTCAGTCCATAAACAGCTGACTCTTCCTCAGAGCTTGAGGTAAGGTAGAAACAACATCATGGCAGAAGTATGTGGCAGAGGAAAGCTGTAGGGGATATCACCAGAGAGCAGAGAGAGTGCTTTACTCAATAAGGACAAAATATATACCCCAAAGGCATGCCTCAAGGGATCTACCTCCTCCGGCTACACCCTACCTGCTTTATCACTGTGAATTCCTATGAGGAGATTAATTTACTGATTGGGTTAAAGCTCTCTTACCCAATCATTTCACCACTAAACCTTCTCTTATTGTCTTACACATGAATTTTGGGGGAACATCTAATATTTAAACCATAGCAGTTAGGAAGAATGTATAATCTTAGAGTGATATCTCCCCCACGCCACTACTGAGGATTTTACCCAGGGATGCTCTACCACTGAACTATATTCCAAGCCCTTTTTAATTTTATTTTTGGAAGAGGTTCTTGCTAAGTTGCCCAGGCTGGTCTTAACCTTGTGGTAGGTATAATTTTCCTGCTTCAACCTCCCCAGTAGCTGGAATTAATAGGTGTGCACCACCATGTGTGGCCTGAACATTTTTTTTTTTTTTTAGTTGGAAATGTGAACTTGATTACTTGACTGGGTAGTATCTATCAGGTTTCCCCACTATAGAGTTACTGTTTTTATCTTTCCATATAATTCATTTGTTAGAAATCTAGCTTTCAGGGGAAGGGAAGTTTAAGCTCTACTTCCTTCATAAAGAAACTATTAATATTAAGGCATAGTGTTTAAACTACCACATAGTTATTTTGGGGGACACACATAGTTATATTATTTCTTCTTAAAGGTTTTCCTAATAACTTTAGCATTCATTTTTTAAAAATATTTTTATTAGATATAGATGGACACAATGTCTTTATTTATTTTTTATGTGGTGCTGAGAATCTAACCCAGTGCCTCACACATGCTAGCCAAGTGCTCTACCACTGAACCACAACCTCAGACCTTAGCATTCATTTTTAATATTTTCCTTTAGAACCAGTTGTCTTATGGTATATGTTAATTGGCGAATAAAAGGGAATATGGCATAGTGGGAAAGCTTATCTAGTTAATACAAATACCAGTAAAGAGTACATAAATAAAAATGGGGCAAATTCAGTCACTTCTTACGTTTGGAATTCATTTGATCTATGTGATGGTTCTGGGTCCCAAGTTTTGCTTATCCCAATATATTAGAATGTAGATTTTGTGAGGGCAATGATTAAAGTCAAGCGTGTGCTGGGTTATGACTTGATTTTATATATAGACTAAATGCTAATGACAGGCCAGTGGAAACCTTCAGTTTAACCTTCCTCCCAGATTAGTCATGTGAAAATAAAGTTGGGATAGTTAGGAGAATGCTGTTTCTAAAGGTGGCTCACCTCTGTGTTTTTATCCTATTTCTCTCTATGGTACCTTACCTGACATTGTATAACTATTTTATCTTGCCTACTGTGTCTCTCTTGTGTTGGAATATAAATTTCAGGAAGGCAAGGATTTATTCTTTACTTCACGGCCTTGAACATTGTATGATATGTAAAAAGTGCTCAATAAATAAGTAAGTGGAAGAAAAAAATAATTGTAACCACTGAGCCACATCCCTACCCCCTTTTAAATTTTTTATTTAGAGACAGGGTCTCACTAAGTTGCTTAGGTCTTCACCAAGTTGCTGAAGCTGGCTTTGAATTTACAATCCTCCTCCTTCAGCTTCCCAAGCCACTAGGATGCAGGCATGGTCCTTTGTGCCTGGCCTTGTTCCAGATTTTAAAGGGAATGCTTTCAGTTTTTCCCCATTCACTATGATTTTGGCTTTGGGTTTTTTATATATACCTTTTTGTTTTTTTTTTTTTTTTTGGTACCAGGGATTGAATTCAGGGCATTTAACCACTGAGCCACATCCCCAGCAGTGCTCCCCTGCCACCTTTTTTTAAAAAAATATTTATTTTTTAGTTGTAGTTGGACACAAAACCTTTATTTATTTATTTTTATGTGGTGCTGGGGATTGAACGCAGAGCCTTGTGCATGCTAGGTGAGCTCTCTACCACTAAGCCACAACCCCAGCCTGCACCCGTTCTATTGTATTTTATTTTGAGACAGAGTCTCACTGAGTTGCTTAGTGCCTTGCTGTTGCTGAGGCTGGCTTTGAACTTTAATCTTCCTGCCTCAGCCTCCTGAGCTTCTGGGATTACAGGCGCATGCCACCGTGCCTGGCAAATACTAAGTATTTTATATAAAATAAAGAATTTGTATATAATAAAAAGAATCATGATTTTCTCCAACTTCCAGATGCCTTTTTGAGGTGCCTTTATATTCTATTATTAATCTGGGGGGGGCATAAAAATTATACTGCAGACTCTAATAAGTCTGGAAACAAGATTAAATACTGTATTTATTATAGTCTTCTCTTTACTATTGAAGTTATTTAAACTTAGAGATATGTCCCCTGAAAATTTATAAGGAGATAGAAAAACATAAAGAGCTTATTATTTGAATGTATAACTAATATATGTATATATATCTATAATTTCATATTTCCTACCTTTACAAACACCCTGTGTATTAATTTGTTTTTATTTCAAAATCATAGAACTTGTGGTTTACAATTTGAATACTGACTTAAAGGATCTTAGATTGAAAACTTTTGGAGAAATAAGCCTTCTAGGAATGCTTGCCTTTTATTTTTGTGGGTCAAGGGACTGAAATGTAAATGGAGCTTCACATACCGTTTATCTAATTTTAGAATTATAAGTCAAGCTTGAACCTGCCTAATGAAATGTTTTATCCTGCTACCTTCAAAAGTATACCTTAATAATGACCCAGGAAGCCGGGCTAGAATTTGGTATTCTCAGATTCCCGAATATCTTGTGTAAGATTATGGTGGTACAGAGACCCTTTTTTTCATAGCTCTTTACCATAATTGAGGGGATGTAGGCACACCTATATCAATATATCAAGTTGTTTTTACATCTTCTACATAAAGTTGACTTTTGCTCAGCTTTTAGGCCTAAGGGTACAGATTCTAATAGTGTCATCCTTTAACTACAAGACTGGTCTAGTTAAAGAAGTTTTGGAATTTGGCTCTGGGATGTTTGGGCAGGAAATTCTAGGGTCCTTTATGCCCACAGTACTAAGTCTAGAATTAGGGGAGTAGGAAGCAAGTGCTTTAGAAGGACAAGTTTCCTTTGTCCTAGGGACTCCTTGCTTTATGGGAGGGCTGTGCTGCCATCATGGGACCCTCCAAAGCAAGGAGTGCAAGATAGAGTCACTGTTGTTTAGGTCCAAGGGATGAATGTTGGTATAGTTTCTTTTCCCTGTAACTTTACTACAGTCATCCAAGTCATACAACAATTTCCTAAGTTGTTTTTGGTGGTGCTACTTTATGTAATTTGACCAAGTGATCTTTTTCAGTTGTTTTTAAACTAGAAGTAGTAAGGATGAGATGTACATATGTTAAGGCATTGGTTAGATCGGAATAGTGTTTGGTTGTCATTCCATTATAAAAGCAGAGATTGTAGAGTACTTATTTGCCATTCTTTTGTGGCTGTACTGAAAATTAGATCCAACCCCCAATCCCTCTAGAAGTTAGAGATCTGTGTTT
>NW_025999990.1:3270384-3277249 GCF_001458135.2 Marmota marmota marmota | reverse complement strand
ATATATATATATATATATATGGTTTTTTTTGTGTGTGTATGTACATACACATATATACACACATATGTGTGCATATATACATTAAATACATATATATGCATGCATATATATATATATACACACACACACACACATATTTTTTTTAATTGTGGGTGGACACAATACCTTTATTTTATTTTTATGTGGTGCTAGGGATTGAACCCAGTGCCTCACATGTGCTAAGTGAGTGCTCTACCACTGAGCCACAACTCAGCCCCTGCATTTTTTTTCTTTTCCTTATTTAAAATTTGTTCTAATCAGTTATATATGACAGCAGAATGTTCTTCAATTCATTGTACACAAATGGAGCACAATTGTTCACTTCTGGTTGTACTGAAGCCTTGCATTGCTTTTTTTGTTTTGTTTTAATTAGTAATACAAGACGGTAGAATGCATTCATGTACTTTGTATCATACATAGATGGGATATAATTCCTTTTCTGAATGTACATGTTAAAGAATCACATTGGTCATTCAGTCATTTATATACATAAAGTAATAATGTCTGTTTCATTCTACTATCCTTTCTATCTCCACATTTCCTTCCCTTCTCTCTTTTCATTTCCTTCTACCTAATCTAAGGTAACTCTTTTCTTCTCTAGCACCCCACCTCTTATTATGAATGAGAATCTGCCTATTAGAGAAAGCATTCACCCTTTGGTTTTTTGGGATTGGCTTATTTTGCTTAGCATGATATTCTCCAACTCCACCCGCTTACTGGCAAATACCATAATTTCATTCTTCTTTAAAGCTGAGTAATATTCCATTGAAAATTATATATATATATATACACACATACACACACACACATACACATACATACACACATACACCACACCCTCTCTTTTTTTTTTAAAATTCTTTTTAGTTGTAGGTGGATATCATATCTTTATTTTTATTTATTTATTTTTATGTGGTGCTGAGGATTGAACCCAGGACCTCATGAGTGCAAGGCAAGCACTCTACCACTGAGCTACAATCTCAGCCCCACCACACTCTCTTTATCCAATCATCTATTGAAGGACACCTAGGTTGTTTCTATAGTTGAGCTATTGTGAATTGAGCTGCTATAAACATTGACGTGGCTGCATCACTGATTCTGATTTTAAGTCCTTTGGGTATAAACCAAGGAGGGGGATAGCTGGGTCAAATGGTGTTTCCATTCTAAGTTTTCTGAGGAATCTCTGTTTTGCCTTCCATAGTGGTTGTACCAAATTGCAGTCCCACTAGCAATGTATGAGTGTACCTTTTCCTCCACATCCTTGCCAACATTTATTGTTGCCTGATTCTTGATTATTGCCATTCTGACTGGAGTGAGATGAAATCTTAGTGTAGTTTTGATTTGCATTTCTCTAATTACTAGAGATGTTGAACACTTTTTCATATATTTGTTGATTGATTGATTGATTGATTGTATTTCTTCTTCTATGTAGTGTCTGTTCAGTTCTTTAGCCCATTTGTTGATTGGGTTATTTAGTTTTTTTTTTTTTTGGTAAGTTTTTTGAGGAAAATTAAGAATCAATAAATAGGATGGATTCAAATTAAAAAGCTTCTTCTCAACAAAGGAAACAATCAGTAATGTGAGGAGAGAGCCTACAGACTGGGAGAAATCTTTACTACATACACCTCTGTTAAAGCATTAATCTCTGCATTGTTTTTTAAAAATGTGAAATTTATCGTTTTCAGAATGTTGGCTTACCTACCCCCATCATCTGACTGGCAGTTTGCTAGTAATGGGCCTGAGGGAAGGAAAGCTTTTCTTGAATTAAGACAATATAGAAGGCATAGATAATTTCCCCTTTTAATTCATATTAGTTTGGAGAGAAGTAAATTTTGAAAATAATCAGCGGGGGAGGAAGGAAAGGAAAATAAAAGGGAGCCAGCCTACAGCTTCTGTCATGGAGGTATGTCCAGTGCTTGGATAACATGAAGAAATTGGTGAAAATTAGTCTTTTTTTAGTTTGTGCATTGACTCTGGCAAAGTCTGGTTCCATAGCAGATGAGAGTACTGTGTTAATGAGGCATTCCTTTGTTAGATCTCAGCCTTTAAATCTTATTGGCTCAGCTGTGATTACACATGAATCTGGGTACAACAAATTTAAGGATTCTTTAATGGAAATAATAAACATTATTAAAGTTTAGTTTCATAATATTTTCATAGTCCTGCTATACTGTTTCATATTGTGTTTGTTTTTTGTGTAAATTCGGATTTATAGACAAACAGGACACTCATATTGGTAAAGATACTGCAGAAGTAATTATTTATTGACATTGGCACTTGTAGAAGATAAAAGTTTAAAAATTGAACGTGAATCCTTGCTTAGAGAATGAGGTTTTTCAGAAGTGAAAAGAACTATAGCTTTATATTTTTAGAAATATTTAGGAATTTTTGTCTATAAAGTATATGCTGAATTAAAAACATCTTAAATTTTCAGTTTTTGCATTTCTGAGAAAGAAAATTCTGAAAAATGTATAGTGATTCAAAATATGGGCTAAATGTAAAATGTTTTGAGGAAAAATTTCTCTTGTCCCAAGTAATTTAGGCTATAGAACAGGAAATACTTTTTGGTCAATTGTTATAATTCAGTGACAGCTAGTTGGGGGTGGTGACGTGCACCTATAATTTCAGGTACTTGGGAAGGTGAGGCAGGAGAATCCCAAACTCAAAGCCAGGCTGTACAACTTAGACCCTGTGTCTAAATAAAATTTTAAAAGGGAAAGGGGTAGAACTCAGTGGTAGAGCACTTACCAGGCTTGCTTGAGGCCTGGAGTGGAATTCCCAGTACCTGTCACCCACGTCGTGTGCAGGGGTAGGAATTTGGGTTTCCTTTGCGGGTTAGGGGCTGGCTGTGAAATAAAGTTAAGAAAGAGAAAATGGCCAAGAACCCACAGGACACAGAAAGTAATTTTAGAAAGTGGGGGGACCATGGCTCTCTGATCTTAAAGATCAAGCTTCCACACTGGAAAGAGGGCCAGAGAGCCTGTGCTTGCTTTATTTATATGGGAAAAGCATCAGAGGTTTTCCATGAACTGTTCTTTGCCAAATAAGGTAGGAGGTGGTGGGCTGTCCAGTTTTCAAAGGATCACTCCCAACTCCAGAGCTACCAGAGCCCTCTCCCTAGTCCAGCAAAGACAGAGGACATAAGCATTGCATAATCCATTGAGTGGGAGGAGCCACAAAATAGTTTGTAATGCCAAACCTGAATCTCCCTGGCTCAAGGCCCAGTGAAGATGCTCAAATAAGCTCAAATAATTCAGGGGTGGCGTCCCACACCAGTACCAGCAACAAAAACAAAATAAAGAAAATTTTTAAAAAAATGTAGAATAGAAAAAAAATTCCGGAGACAACTATGAAAGAGTAAATAGAAGAGTTCATGTATGTTTCATGTGTTGTATATTTATATTTGGAATATGGCTGTTGTTAAGTATTTAACCATGCTGCTCTTTATGTATGGTGGTGTAGTACAAGCAACTTAGGTGTAGTCCTCAGTGGCTTTGAATAGTTATCAATTTTAGTACCTGCCCAGTAAATCTATAGAGATTCTATGGTTATTTTCTTTTAGGGCTTGAAGAAATATTTTCCAGTCTTTGAACACCACGTTGACTTTAATTGTTACATTAATTTTAAACAGTACAGTACTAAACTATAATCTGGGTCATTAGGGGCAATAGACATTGCCATATTAATAAAAAGTATATTTGTATTAGTTTATTATTTGGAAGCTTAATCTCTGATTGATCATAGATCAACAAGATTTTTTTCTTTGTTCTTTTTAGTTATACATGACAGTAGAATGTATTTTGACATATTATACATATATATAAGTAAAACTTATTCTAATTAGGATCCCATTATTGTGGTTGAATGATCAAAAAGATGTGATTTCAAAAAAATATTTAAATAGCTTAGATGCAAAGTAAACTTAAATGAACTATTCATTTGTACCTTAGAGAAAGAAAAAAAAAAAAAAAACCCTGAGGTTTTTCTGTTTCTTTCTTCCTCCTTCCACCCTCCCCCCCACCTTTTTTTTGCTTGTAGTGCTGGTGATATAATCCAGGGTCTTGTGCCTACTAGACAAATGCTCTGATATTGAGCTACACCTCTCAGCCCTGATTTTTGCATCTTATAGGTAAAAAACAAACAAACAAAACAAAACACCCCAAAGAGATCTATAAAGAAATTATATTGATTCTATGATGGTTCTTTGTCAAAATAGAAATACTTTGCTGTTTTTTGAATATTTAACAAAGTGCGAAGTGCCCAAAGTTTAAAATAATTTGTACACAGTATTGAATTGTAGATGTAAAATTTTTTCTTAATTTACTTCTACTCTCCAAAAGTTAATGTTTAAAACTTTCAGAATGTCCTTCCAGATTCTTCTGTGCATGAATATGATTTACAAAAATGTTTTCAGTATTCTATGTACTATTTAAAGTTATCCTTTTTTTTACTCAATATTTATTGAAGGCATATATCATTTAAATGTATTTTTTTACATGTATTTCTTGCCTCTTTTGGCTGCTTAATAACATTCAGTTGTTTGGATTAATCAGAGAATATTTAACAAGCACTATTAAGGTATATTAATCCCCCCATCATTTTTTACTAGTATAATTTAACCTTTTAATGAAACTCTTGTAATATGTGTAGGTGTACTTTTTCTTATTTCCTAAGAATACATTTTTAAAAGTAATATGTTGGGTATACAGTTAACATTATTTATATATGTTGTCAAAATTGTCATCTAGGAAGGTTATATAATTACATAGGATAGTGGGTTTATCTACATATGCTTGCTAATGCTTATATTATCAGTTTTAAAAATGTTTGCCAATCTGTTATAAATAATAACAATTTGATCTTTTAAGTTCTTTATATTTGATTTAATGAGGTGACCATTTTAAATTCTGTTTTATTTCATTTTAGGAGTTATATGTTTATTGTGCTTTATTTTGTTTTCTGTAGAGGCCATCTTGATTTGGAAGAAGTCTTATTTATTTATTTATTTAGTTTTATTTGTATATGACAGCAGAATGCATTACAATTCATATTACACACATAGAGCACAATTTTTCATATCTCTGGTTGTATACATAGTATATTCACACCAATTCATGTCTTCATACCTGTACTTTGGATAATAATGGTCATCATATTCCACCATCATTAATAACCCCATGCCCTACCCCTTTCCCCTCCAACCTCTCTGCCCTATCTAGAGTTAGTCTATTCTTCCCATGCTCCCGCTCTCTATCCCACTATGAATCAGCCTCCTTATATCCAAGAAAACATTCAGTATTTGGTTTTATGGGATTAGCTAACTTCACTTAGCATTATCTTCTCTAACTCCATCCGTTTACCTGTAAATGCCATGATTTTATTCTCTTTTATTGCTGAGTAATATTTGGAAGAAGTCTTAACTTCTAAAAACATTGTTGATGATATCCTTTGTCATATATTTTATGTGGTTTAATATGCCAGTCTTTCATGATTTCTAAGTTTGGTTGTTTTTACAAAAAATAAAGTTAAGACTCAATACAAATGTATTAATTATAATGTAAGAGTAGCAGTTTTTAACTTGGGCTCTATAGGCTTGTAAATATTCTGAGGATGGATTTATTGTCCATAAATACAGATTAACAACAAAATTGGAAATTATGTGTGTGGTTTTATTTTTTTTAGTAATAGGTTCAATCAAGTTCATCTGGTTCTCAAAGAGGTTCATGTGACTCATGTCTGTATGCCCCCTTGTATTATACAGTCAGTGCTAATGATTTGAATATAATTGGAGTGTATCCCCCAAGGGTTTTTGTGTTGGAGGCTTGGTCTTCATTGGCAAACTTTAAGAGGTAGTCGGGCCTAGAGGGAGGTTGTTGGGTCATTGAAGGGCTCTACCCTAAGAGAAAATCAACATAGTACTTATGGGGCTCTAGTTAGTCCTCATAAGAGAGTTGTTATAAAAGCAATCTGGCCCCTCCCTGGTCTCTCTGGCTTTTCCTTTCTGTAACTCATCTGCAGCTGACCCTTAGCAGGGGCTGAATAGTTGGGGATACCTGGATTTAGACGTTCAGCCTCCAAAACTGTGAGCTAAATAAATCTTTTTTCTTTACAAAGTACTCAGTGCCAGATATTTTATTATAGCAATGGAAAATGTACTAATAAATATCACATATATTTTTAATGCCCTTCTTCATCATTTGACATTCATAGGTAGTGTGATCTTCCAATTCCCATACAGGAATTGAAAAGAGAAAAAAGCAATGTAAATTCTTACTAATAGGAACAAAGAATATAAAACAGAAAATTATTGTAATAGAATATTTTTGTCATAATCTCATTAGAAAATGGTGCTAAGTAGTTTCAGGCTGCACGTTGGTATTATCTGAAGAACTTAAAAAAATTTGATGCCAAGCTGGGATTGTGGCTCAGCGGTAGACAGCTTGCCTAGCAAGGGCGGGGTCCGGGTTTGATCCTCAGCACCACATAAAAATAAAGGCATTGTGTTATTCCATCTACACCTAAAACATAAATATATAAAAAATTTGATGCCTATTTTAAAATTAAACATGTATGTACATAATTTCCTCCCCTAAGTGTATATCCAATAGACATAAAACCATGTCTACAAAATGAATTGGGAGATTTGTGACAACTTTATAGACCCCAAATGAAAACATCACATTAGAAATAGGCATCTGGAGAATAGAGGTATTAAATGGATGGAGGATATGTATGTATAATGAAAGTGTCCTGTATTTTGATTGGGGTATTTCTTTCTCTCTCTCTCTCTCTCTCTCTCTATATATATATATATATATAAATATAT
>NW_025999990.1:3258427-3270359 GCF_001458135.2 Marmota marmota marmota | reverse complement strand
ATATATATATATATATATAAATATATATATATATATATATATATATATATAATTTATTTATTTAGTTATAGTTGGACACAATACCTTTATTTTATTTGTTTATTTTTATGTGGTACTGAGGATCGAACCCAGCGCCTTGCACTTGCTAGGTGAGCACTCTACCGCTGAGCCACAACCCCAGCCCTTGATTGGGTTATGCTTTACTTCAGTATAATTTGTATATTTAAACATAACCCACTTGAATCAAAGTGTCGAATATGATATGTCAAGAAATTTGTAATGTTTTGAACAACCCACAATAAAAAATTAAAAAATAAAAAAAAAATGTGAATTTCACTATACTTAAATTTTGCCTCAAGAAACAGGAACCAAAGAAAAAATACTGCTGTCCAGGTTGTACATTCCAGAGATTCTGATTTTATTGTTTTACGGTGTTGGCTTCTTATGTGTAGCCAGAATTCTTAGATTCTTGTCCTTGGATGTAGACCCATCATGAATGCATTTGCTACATATGCAGACTGATACAGGTATACAATATTGGCAACTAAATTGTAATTAAGAGAGGCTTTGCCATTTGTTATATAAGATTTTATGAGACGGAGAAACAACTCTTGGTAAAATTTCAAACAAAACAAAGTTGAATCTTCCCTTCATTTACTGAATATTTATAGTCTCTAAAAACAGTATGTAAATAACAAAACAACAACAAAAACACACCTTTGGGTTTTTTCTAGCTTCATGAATGAAGGATGTTTTAAAGTTGTATAAGACTGACTCCCTCCATTACATTAACCTTCCCTGATCTGTGGCAGATCCATTTACTGTGACAACTGAAAATTTCTCCATGTATTTCAATAATGACCCTTTTGAAAGTCACTATTGGACTAACTTCTTTGCACATTGCTATCTGGATTGTGTTTAATTTTATGCTAAAAGGGGAAATTTTAAACATCTAATGAAACATCTGAACTTCAGCTGCACAATCCCTTGTGTAATTTTGGATTCAGAAAGTTCTAAATACTGAACTTCTTTTTCCTAAATCACTTTTTGGGTAAAATCTGACCTACACTGAACTATAATGTGAGGCTGATTTTAGTATTTATCATTTTTAATTAGAATTATCATTTGTACATTTTATACTTCCTTACAGAGATATTCTATTTGTTTGGTTTTGTCCTTTTTATGCACAGTCTAGTAGTTTGGCAGTAGTTCTAAACTGGTTGAGGTGTAACAACAACAACAAAAAAAGTAGAACAGGTGTATAGCAGTGGCTATGACAATTACAGATATTATGTTTATGTGACTTTTTTCAGTGTTTAAGTTTATATTGGGTCAAGTCTTCAGGTGTAGCTCTCTTAACTTAGAAATGCAAAATTCCCTTTTTAGAATAGATTTTGAGCTTTTTGGGATGGGTGAAAAATCGGAGATAGAGTGATTTGCAAAGTAATGGGTGATAATATTTATATTGCATTTTTTATTTATTTGAAAAAAATTGTTTTCCAGATTTTCAATTCAGAAGTGTTGGTAGAAGTAAAATGTATCAGTAGGACTCCTTGGATAAAAGTAATAGGAATCAATAAAAATAGGGTAATATGAAGGGTGTGGTGGTGTCTTAGTGACACTGAAAGACTAGAATGCAGTTGACCTCAGAAAGAAGTTAGAACAAATAACTATATATAAAGTCATCAGAAACACAGTACCATTCATCTTTTATATTTTTCTCTCTTCAGATGAACATTCTGTTTCTATGTCCATATGGTAGAAGGCACCACCTCTACAGATTCTGGCTTCAGATATCACAGTTCATTAACTGCAGAAACAGACCTGCTATTTTTCAGTCTCACACATCCTGGGGAGAGAAAAAATGATTGACTATCTTGAGTCAGGTACCTGTCTCTTTTCCAATCTGCCAGAACCAGGTGGACACTGTAAACCTGGCACTAAAATAGATGTTAGGTGGTCACTCCTTTCAAATGGAAGAAGAGTCTTTGGAGCAGGGCTGCTGTATTGGGCAGGTTATTTATTTGCATGTGTCTTCTTGCCAAGCTGTATACTCATAGGGCTGTAGTTTTAAAATTGTACAACAGTATTTTATGGGTTTGTGGTGACCTTTTTTTCAGAGAAAGGAATCATAGTGACTTAAGAGTCTGTTTTAGGGCTGGGGATGTGGCTCAAGCGGTAGTGCGCTTGCCTGGCATGCGTGTGGCCCAGGTTCGATCTCCAGCACCATATACAAACAAAGATGTTGTGTCCGCCGAAAACTAAAAAATAAATATTAAAAAAAAAATCTCGCTCTCTCTTAAAAAAAAAAAAAGAGTCTGTTTTAATAGTGTCTGATATGTCCTTTTTTCTCTCTTGGCATAGCCAAATCTATCTCAGTTTTGAAAATTTAGAATGGTTCTAAATTTGGGCCTTGGAGTTTTATTGAAGAAAAACAAAAATCCATATGCATATCAGTGTTTTCTCACCAGGAATATTGAAAAAGGAATTACTATGTGGTCCTTGAAATTTTTGGACATTTTGAAGATGACTGACCTTACACTAGTTTGAGAACCATTAATGTTATGGAAAGGCTGTTATACGTCAAATCTTAAAAGACTTGGTATCAAAGATCTCTCTCTTATTCTGTGACCTTTTTGTGTTTCAGCCTGCATCAGAGTTTAATGCATGTGAATGAACTTGACAGTAAGCACAAAGACTCTTATTAAAGAATATTTGTTACTTAAAAGTACTCTAAATATAATGCTGCCTTTTCTTTTTTAAAACTTTTCTTTTTCTTTTTTTGAGATGGGATTTTGTTGTGTTCTCCAGGCTGGCCTTGAACTCCTGGGCTCTAGTGAATTTCCTGCCTTAGCCTCCTGTGTAAATGGGATAACAGGCTTGTGCCATCACTCCTCCCTGGATCAAAATCATGTTTGATTAGTGGAAGAAGCTGAGAATTTTTTTTTCCTTCCTGTCTACATCTGTGACACTAGTTTACTACAAAATAAATGAATATTTGGCCCTAAGAAATGTTTTGGATGGTTTAATAGAATTATGGCTGTTATGCCTAATGTAGATCTGAATCCTCCTAAAGGTGAAGGTTTTTTAAAAATAAGACTTTAATTGCTGTGCACCATGCATATGCCTGTAATCCCGAGGCTCACAGGCTGAGGCAAGAGGATTGAAAGTTCAGAGCCAGCCTTAGCAAATTTAGTGAGACCCTGAGCAACTCATCAAGATCTTGTCTGTAAGTAAAAAATATAGGGATGTAGCTCAGTGGCCTGGGTTCAATCCCTGGTACCAAAAAAGAAAGAAAGAAAGATTNCACTCTCCATACCATGTTCTTAAAAAAAGCCTTTCTTTAAGAACATGGTATGGAGAGTGATCTACGTTTCTTTGGAGAGTTTGTAATGTTTATAATAATTCCCAGTGTAATTTAACCCCTAAACAAACAACAGATTACAGAAAAATGAGTATTTCTAACTGTTCTGCTAATTCTTACCTTTTTTCAGTTGTTTCCTCATGGTTCCTGATTTTTTCCCCTATCCTGTTCTTTCGAATTGAAGGGAAAATAGACTTATAAAGAAATTCACCTTAAAAAATTAGGGCCTTGTCTTTTCCAGGTGAATTTGTGTTTTAATGGAGTTTGTTTGAAGAGGGCCCAGGAGAAATAACTAGTAGTGGGATTTCATGCGTTTATGGCACCCACATCCAGGATGCTGAAATCAGAAAATGATTTTCAGAAGGTCTAGCTCAGTTTCCAGAATGATGGACACACTGCATAAAAACATTTCATTTATAATCAACTTTATTTAAAATGCCACTTAAAAGAACCAAAGAAGTAATTAGTATGTTGAAGTAGGCAGAATTTATTTGAGTAGTAAAGGTAAGGGTAAATTGGGAAGAAATTGTAAAGGTTTTGGGGAGTGAGCAATTTTAAAATTGTAATGGGGGAAAGGAATTTTAAAGAAAAGATCAGGTGCCAGTGATCAGGTGCTGACTGCATTGGATTCAAAATTGGATTGGAATCTCTTGTGTTAATTCATAAAAGTGGCATTAACTGGCATCCTAATATTTTTCATTGAAAGATTTTTTCTTAATTCAGGTATAATTCATTCATCATACAATTCTCTCTTGTAAAGTTTACAGTTTAGTAGTTTTTGTTTTTCAAGTATTTATGAAGTTATGCAACCATCATCACTAATTCCAAAGCAGTTTTATCAGTCCCTCAAAAAAAACCTATATATTCATTAGAAGTAATTCCTCCTTCTTCCCTGACCTCAGTCAGATCTTGCCAACAACTAGTCTACTTTCTATCTTATGAATTTGCCTATTCAAGGTATTTCATAAAAATGAATTAATATAACATGTAGCCTTTGTGTCTGCTTTCTTGGTATTTTATATCTATTTAAAAAAATATACACACACACATATTTAGTTGTAGTTGGACACAATACCTTTATTTATTTTTATGTGGTGCTGAAGATTGAACCTAGCATCTCACACGTGCTAGGCGAGCAATCTACCACTGAGCCACAACCCCAGCCCTATTTTATCCTTTTATATAGCTAAATGATATTTCACATATTTTGCATGACATTTTGTTTATCTGTTTGTTAATCCATGAACCTTTGGGTTATTTATACATTTTGTTCACTGTGAATAATGCTGCTGGGAATGTTAGTTGCAAGTTTTTCTGAAAATATGCATTTTCAATCTGCTTATTTATATATCTAGGATTGAAATTGTTGACTATCTTTTGGTACCAGCGATTAAACCCGAGTGCTTAAACACCGAGCACTTCCCCAGCCCCCTTTTATATTTTATTAGAGACAGGGTCTCGCTGAATTGCTCAGGGCCTTGCTAAGTTGCTGAGGCTAGGTTTGAACTTATGATCGTCCTGCCCCAGCCTCCTGAGTTGCTGGGATTATAGACATGTGTCACCATGCCTGACTCCTTTGCCCATTTTTGAGTTTTTGTTTTGCTTTCTTATATTTGAGTTATGAGAGTTCTTTACATCTTAAGGATACAAGCCCATTATCAACTATATGGTTTAAAATATTTTCTCCCATTCTATGGGTTGTCTTTACTTTTTCTTATGTTGCTGTTCTTTTTAATTTTAGTGAGAGAGAATGTTTGTAGTATTTGTTTTATTCTTGAACATGACACAGCTTCTTAATTGAAGAAATATTTTGTTTCTAGTTAACTAGGTTTTTAAAAAATATTTTTCAATTGTAGTTGGACACAATACCTTTTATTTTTTTATTTTTACGTGGTGTTGAGGATGGAACCCAGGGCCTCGCACGTGCTAGGCGAGCGCTCTACCGTTGAGCCACAACCCTAACTAGGATTTTTATCAAGGATTTTTAATCAAGAATGGATGTGGATAATTATTTAGATGATCTTTGGGTATTTGTTGAGAGGATCCATTTTGTCTCCTTTTGCATCTTTTTATGTGATACATTGTTATTGGATTTTCCTCATTTTTATTTATCATGGCATTTAGAATCAGTTCTGCTATTATGTTTAATACTGCTGCATATAATAAGTTGCTTTATCATTTAGGATTTTTTTCCTTTTTTTCTGAGACAAGTTTTGCTGTGTTGTCCAGGCTGGCCTCAAACTTCTGGCTCAAGTGATTCTCCCATCTCTGCTCCCCAGGTACCTGGGACTACAGAGTGCACAACCAGGCCTAACTCTAATTTAGGGTGTTTTCTTGAGTCCAAAGGTTACATGATTCCTTTATTTTGAAAGATGTTGATATCAGAATTATATTGAATTTATAATGTGAATTGGAAAGTTTTGTTTCTTATGAGTCTTAAACCTTGTGATCAAATTACAATACTTGGAATTTTGCAAACACTTAGGTGCATATTGTCTTTTAGAGAAGGAATTTTGATGTACTTCATTCATGACTGAATGACTGCCTGCTTGCCTTTCTTTTTTTTTCTCCCCTTCCCATACTGGGGATTGAACCCAGGGGTGCACTATCACTGAGCTACATTCCTAGCCCTTTTAAGTTTATTTTATTTTTGTGATACTGGGAATTGAACCTGGGGGCTCAACCAATGAGCTATATTCCACCCTCTTTATTATTATTTTTAAAAAATTTGAGGCATGGTCTCACTAAGTTTGCCCAGGTTGCTTCCGCCTCTAGAGTAGCTGGAATTATAGACATGCAATCCCACACATGGGATTGTACCTGGCCATGATTTTTATTTTTTGAGAAAATTTTATAAAATGAGATGTGAGCTTAGATCATCTATTGGATTTAGTAATATACAAGCCATTGGTGACCTTTGAGGCATAGTTTCCATTGAAACAATGTAACAAAAATGTGATTGGAGTGGATTTAAGAATAATTAGTGGAATAATTGAAGACAGTAATGTGGACAACTTTTTTGAGAAATTTTGTCACGAAGAATAGAGTTAAGGTTGGTAGCTGGAAACACAGGTGTTTTCTGGAGAAGTTCTTTTTAAGATAGAAGAGTAATACATACATGCTTGGTATAGCTTATGGTGAAAATCAGTTGTTACTTAGAGTTTTTTTTTTTTTTTATGGTGCTAAAGATTAAAACAAGGTCTTCCAAATGCTAAAGCACATGCTTTACTACTAAACTATATACCTAGCCCCACCTAAGACTTTCTTTATAGAGATAGACTTAACCTTTCCCTTGATAAGATATTAATTCAATCATCATGTTCCTATCAAGGTTTCCTAGATTGTACTTAATGATTTTGTGATGAAAAGGAAGTTTTTACAAGCTCCTAACAAAATAAAGGAGATTGGGAATTATTCTAGCATAGATAAAAACACTACTAAGTAAAGAAGTGAGGGAATGCATGTAAGGAAGTTACTCCTGCCATAGTATTGTTTGTAGTGGGGAAGAGTTTAGAATCCACTCAAGACTGAGAAAGCTGTAGATTTGTATTAATGTCATGATTTAATATCTCTCCTACATTAAGCAACATTGTGAATATACATGTTTGTGTTACACATTGCCACATGTTTGCCTCTATATACACTTTTAGTTGACTTACTGAAATTAAACCCAGACACAATTCCATTCTAGGATGAAATTTGCTCACAGATATTTCTTTTTTGCATTGTTTCACCTTCTCCAGTAAACTGTTTTGAGCTGTTTATTTTCTCATTCCCTCCCAACGCTTCCTTCAGATTATAGAATGAATCAGTGCCACTCTTAAAGAGTTAATTTAGTTTGCGATATTTATATTTGTAGTCTTATCTAATTGTGGAATGAAAGACTTTCTCTATAAAAATAATCTGAGGAACTCCTGTTATGTTGGTCCTCTTAAACTGAGGTGGAGGAGAATTCTATAGGTGATTCTTCTATCTTGATCAACTTTCTTCCACAAAGGGGTGAGACTGGGCATCTTACACTTTTTCTGTAAATTGAATGGCTTAATCTATACTGGGAATCTACTGAAATTCCTACTTCTGATTAGAATAAAGGAGGAAATGAGACCTTTGTATCTGGTAACAACAAAAATCTGAAAAGAGTAAAAACCACACAAAAACATGGCTAGCAAAAATGGGTGGATGTAAGGAAGAGTTAGTGATCTGAATTCCAGAGATACATAAGCCCTGTATAGGTGACTATAGCATTTTCCCTTCCTGGAGAGAGGTACCTGGTAGTACAGGTAGATGGAGAAGTAGGAATGACATAAATGGGAAGACATTGAAGGGACAAAAATAAGTTATCTGATGCTTGAATGACCTTGTGGGCTTTAGGGGAGGGATGAGAACCCAACAGAGCCCCAAAGTCAAAATGAAATAATTAAGCCTAATCATTCTATTATCTTCCCTCCTTGGATTTTGCCAAGAAGCAGCAGTATAGCAGGGAGTTGAAAAGTGTAGAGAAACTGTCATATTCATATACTTACCAATAATGAGTTAATAACATTCATAAAATGCCACAGAAAACTAAGCACAAATATACCAGATACAAATCAGTAAACACTGATAACCATGATTCAACTAAGCGATCTTGTACAATTACTGAATACCACCTAATAGTCATGGGCCTATGTGAATAGCAATAGCCCTTATTCAGCATTTTTACTTAAGAACTTGTTTAGAAAGATTGTCCCTATGCAAAATTTCTCTTAATTCTAGCCAAATGTAAGTTGTGTCTCCTTTAGTAAATGTGAAAATATAATTTACAAAATTTTAAAAACCTTTACAGTAACTTTCCTGTGCTCATATATGAATACATGACCAGTGTAACCCCACATATGTTCACCCACGAGAATGGGATCTAAATTGGAATGGGTTGCACCCCTTGTATATATGTCAAAAATATCCTACTATCATCTATATCTAAAAACAACAAAATAAAAAACACTTTATAGTGATTTTACTTTTCATTTCCAAACTGGAAATTGAACTCAGTGGCCCTTTACTACTGAGCTACATCTCAAGTACTTTTGTTTTTATTTTTGAGACAGTCTTGATAAGTTGCTGAGGCTGAACTTGAACTTGGCAGTCCTCCTGCCTCAGTCTCCCAAGTCACTGGGATTATAGGTGTGCATCACCATGCCCAGCTGCTTTTCAATTTTTGTAGTGATTTTCAAACTGAGACTAGTCAAAATAATCCTCAGTAGAGAATGGAGAGTTAAAGAAAGGATGGTGTCTTTGTTATAGATCAAATAAGAATGACTATGTAGGGGCTGGGGTTGTGGCTCAGCGGTAGAGTGTTCACCTAGCATGTGTGAGGCCCTGGGTTCAATCCTCAGCACCACATAAAAATAAATAAACAAAATACAGGTATTGGTACAACTAAAAAATAAATATTTTTAAAAAGAAAATGTCTATGTATTTATTGGTTATTTGTTTATTTTTTGCTAATTACTTTCAGTGGGTTATATTGGAGGAAAAACAACAGAATATTAAGAAAAGGAATACAAAACAAAACAATGAGGCACACCATAATGTAACGATTACACAAAGTCAGAAATTTGAAGTGAAATGATATATGTTCATCACAATTAGCACTGTTTTCATTCAACTTATTAGACAAAAAATGTAGACTATTTATTGATTCATTCAGTTCTTAACTCATTTTCTATGAGTATTGTTTCTTTTTTCTTAGAAGTTTTAAAATTCATTTATTTATTTAGGTACACATCAAAATGCATTTTGAGTCATTGTACACAATTGCAGCACAACTTTTCATTTCTCTGGTTGTACACAATGTAGCATTGCACCATACGCATAGTCATACATTTATTTAGGGTAATGATGTCCACTTCATTCCACCATCTTTCCTGCCCCCATCCTCCCTCCCCATCTCTCCCTCCTCTTTTCCCAGTCAGTGTTCCTCCATTTTTCCTCATCTCTCCCCCTCCCCCATTATGGATCAGCATTTACTTGTCAGAGAGAACATTTGGCCTTTGGATTTTGGGGATTGGCTTACTTCACTTAGCATGATATTCTCTACCTCCATTCATTTACCTGCAAATGCCATAATTTTATTATCTTTTAATGTTGAGTAATATTCCATTGTGTATATATACCACAGTTTCTTTATCCATTCATATATTGAAAGGCATGTAGTTTGGTTCCACAGTTTAGCTATTGTAAATTGAACTGCTATAAACATTGATGTGGCTGAGTTACTATAGTATGCTGATTTTAAGTCCTTTGGGTATAGACCAGGGAGTGGGATAGCTGGGTTAAATGGTGGTTCCATTCTAAGTTTTCTAAGGAATCTGTACTGCTTTACAGATTGTTTGCACTAATTTGCCGTCTCACTAGCAATCTATGAGTGTGCTCCCCCCCCCCACATCCTTACCAACATTTATTGTTGTCTGTATTCTTGATAACTGCCATTCTGACTGGTGTGAGAGGTATATGATCAACCCAAACGGAGACAAGAGGACATACACAATTTAAACAGATCAATTTCAAACAAGGAAATAGAAGATGCCATCAAAAGCCTACCAACCAAGAAAAGCCCAGGACCAGACGGATTTACCACTGAGTTCTACAAGACCTACAAAGAAGAATTAATACCAATACTCTTCAAGTTATTCCATGAAATAGAAAAGGAAGGGACCCTTCCAAACTCATTCTACGAAGCAAGTATCATCCTGATACCCAAAACCAGGCAGAGACACATCAAGGAAAGAAACTTCAGGCCAATATCCCTGATGAACATTGATGCAAAAATTATCAATAAAATTCTGGCAAATCGCATACAGAAACATATTTTAAAAATAGTGCACCAAGATCAAGTGGGGTTTATTCCAGGGCTGCACCGTTGGTTCAACATACGGAAATCAATAAGTATAATTCATCACACCAATAGACTTAAATCATGTGTTTATACCAATTGATGCAGAGAAAGCATTTGACGAAATACAGCACCTTTTCATGTTCAAAACACTAGAAAAACTAAGGATAGTGGGAATATACCTCAACATTTTAAAAGCTACTGATGCTAAACGCAAGGCCAACATCATTCTAAATGGAGAAAAATTGGAAGCATTCCCTCTAAAAACTGGAGCAAGACGGGGATGCCCTCTTTCACCACTTCTATTCAACATAGTCCTTGAAACTCTAGCCAGAGCAATTAGACAAAAGAAATTAAAGGTGTACAAAAGGAAAAGAAGAACTCAAACTATCATTATTTACTGATGACATGATTCTATACTTAGAGGATCTAAAAAACTCTTATCAGAAAACTTCTAGAATAATTAATAAATTCAGCAAAGTAACAGGATATAAAATCAATACCCAGGCCCTTCTGAACCTATGGAGGTTAATGCCAACCGAGCCTTCATAGGCAGTGGCCACAGGATTGAAACGGGGCTTGGGAGAGCCAGTCAGGACCCACCTGTTGCATTGGTCACCTGGCAAAGGGAACGAACTGTCGCCATTTGCATGGGATACCACCATGGCAGAGAACTGACGTCACCAGAATGCGGCGGAGGAGATAGCTCCATTGAAACCGGCGGCGACAGGTGTGTAACACCCTAGCCTCCCCTCTCCACACAGCGGGGAAACCTTAAGGGCCCCTCTCAGCTCTCCCGTAAGGGCCCCTCCAAGCTCTCCCGTGAGCACGATAGCCAGACCGAGGGAATCAGGAGTGGCGCGGGACCCGCGGCGCGGAACTCCCGGCTACCGCTCCCACCAGTGCTGACAACTGAGGTCTCTTGCACCAGCTACCGGGGGCGTGGCTACCGGAGGGCAAGCAAAATTCGCTGAGGGTTCTCAGCCCCAAGCTCTACAAACTTAGGGTCTGAGGGAATGGCAGACAGGGAGAGTGTGCCCAGTCATTCATGAAAATAGGGCTCCTGAGAGCAGCAGACCTGCCGTGTAGCCAGTATTGTGGTGAGCGTCACCGGTGAGCAGGGCCTAGCTTGAGGAAAAGTAGGGAAGTGACTAGACACAAGAGAAGGACCTAGGCACTCAGGATTGGAGACCCTCCCAGTCTGGGAGGAGGAGCTGCTGCACAGTGATTGGTTCCCGTGTATTGAGGAGAAGCTTGGCCTGGTGGGAACAGCTCCACCTACTGGAAGAGAAATTAATCAAACTCTAAGATTGCATTTATTAATTTCTTTTTTAATTTGGGTTTTTTTTTCATTTTCATTTTTTTGTTGTTTTTTAAATTTTTTAAAATTATTTTTGTAATTTTAATTTTTTAAATTTTTTTTCTTTTTTTATTTTCTATTTTTTTCTTTTGTCTTTTCATTTCTTTTCAATTTTCTTATTCCCCCTTCCTTGAATTCTACCTGCTTACTCTCATTCTCTTTAGTGACTTCTTCCCTTCCCTTCTAATACCTTTCCTCCCAAGCATCAAATAAATTTATAGGAGTAAACAGTAACCCAGCAGTCAAACAGAACAAGAAGTAACATGAGCAGCATGAAAAAGCAAGGAAGAAAAGGAGTACAAACAATGCAGGACAGCCTAAATATTCAGGAGGA
>NW_025999990.1:3232839-3252752 GCF_001458135.2 Marmota marmota marmota | reverse complement strand
AATTCACTATAGCTAGACTGTGGAACCAACCCAGATGCCCTTCAATAGATGAATGGATAAAAAAAAAATGTGGCATTTATACACAATGGAGTATTACACAGCACTAAAAAATGACAAAATCATGGAATTTGCAGGGAATTGGATGGCACTAGAGCAGATTATGCTAAGTGAAGCTAGCCAATCCCTAAAAAACAAATGCCAAATGTCTTCTTTGATATAATGAGAGCAACTAAGAACAAAGCAGGGAGGAAGAGCAGGAGGAAAAGATTAACATTAAACAGAGACATGAGGTGGGAGGGAAAGATAGAGAAAAGGGAAATTGCATGGAAATGGAAGGAAACCCCTCATTGTTATACAAAATTACATATAAGAGGTTATGAGGGGAATGGGGAAAAAAAAACAAGGAGAGAAATGAATTACAATAAGTGGGGTAGAGAGAGAAGATGGGAGGGGAGGGGAGGGGGGGATAGTAGAGGATAGGAAAGGTAGTAGAATACAACAGTTACTAATTTGGCATTATGTAAAAATGTGGATGTGTAACCGATGTGATTCTGCAATCTGTATTTGGGGTAAAAATGGGAGTTCATAACCCACTTGAATCTAATGTATGAAATATGATATGTCAAGAGTTTTGTAATGTTTTGAACAACCAATTAAAAAAAGGAATAAAAAAATCAATACCCATAAATCAAATGCATTTCTATACGTCTGTGATGAATCCTCTGAAAGAGAAATCAAGAATACTAACGCATTCACAATAGCCTCCAAAACAAAACAAAACTCGGGAATTGACTTAACAAAAGAGGTGAAATATCTCTACAATGAAAGCTACAGAACACTAGAAAAAGAAATCAAAGAAGACCTTAGAAGATGGAAAGATCTCCCATGCTCTTGTATAGGCAAAATTAATATTGTCAAAATGGCATACTACCCAAAGTTCTATACAAATTCAGTGTGATTCCAATTAAAATCCCATTGTCTTTCCCTATAGAAATGAAAAAAGCAATCATGAAATTCATTTGGAAAACTAAGAGACCCAGAATAGCCAAAGCAATCCTTAGCAAGAAGAGTGAAGCCCGAAGCATCACAATAACATCACATCACAATAACAGATGTTAAACTATACTACAAAGCTATAGTAACAAAAATGGCCTATTATTGGCACCAAAATAGACATGTAGACCAATGGTACAGAATGGAAGACACAGAGACAAATCCACATAAATACAGTTATCTCATACTAGGCAAAGGCGCCAAAAACATACAGTGGAGAAAAGATAGTCTCTTCAACAAATGGTGCTGGGAAAACTGGAAATCCATATGTATCAAAATGAAACTAAACCTCTGTCTCTCACCATGCACAAAACTCAAAAGTGGATCAAGGACCTAGGAATTAGACTAGTGACCCTGTGGCTTATAGAGGAAAAAGTAGGTCCAGATCTTCATCACGTTGGATTAGGCCCTGACTCCTTAACAAGACTCCTAAAGTGCAAGAAATAAAATTAAGGATAAACAAATGGGATGGACTCAAACTGAAAAGCTTCTTCTCAGCAAAAGAAACAATGAGGTGAACAGAGACCTACATTTTGGGAGCCAATTTTTGCCACACGCACATCAGAGCACTAATCTCCAGAATATAAACAGAACTCAAAAAACTTAACACCAAAACAACAAGCAGTCCAGTCAATAAATGGGCTAAGGTGCTGAACAGATACAGCTAATCAACAAATATATGAAAAAATGTTTAACACAATAATAATAATAATCATGATTTGCATTTCTTTAGTAATTAGAGAAATGCAAATCATAATTATTCTGAGGTTTCATTTTTATTGGTTATTGTTGACACTGTGTTCAAAAAAAGGAACCACATGAACATTTTAAGATAAAGAGTGTTGAGTTTTATACCTAACATTAGGTCAGAACCTCTAGAAAAAAGATGTCGTAATTTTGTACTTTTGAAAAATACTGAGTGAATTTTATTCAACTAATTGCGCAGTTATCCCTGAGTTTCATTTTGCTGTTTTCTTCCTCGTTTTAGTAACTTTTTTTTTTCCAGTGGTGGGAGATTTTATATGGGCCTATAAGTGGCTGCCCAAATCCTATTCATAAAATTATCAGCCATGTGTGGTGATGCAATCCTAGCTGCTGGGGAAGCTGAGGCAGGAAAATCACAAGTTTGAGGCTAGTCTAGACCACTTAGTGAGACCCTGTCTCAAAATAAAAAGGGTTGGGGATGTAACTCAGTAGCATACTGCTTACCTAGCTGCGTGAGGCCCTGAGTTCAATTCCCAGTACCGACACGGGGAGTGGTGGGGATCAGTGAATTTTTCTATCAGATTATTCCCTATGTGCCTACAAACCCACTGTTGTATCTGTAGCAAAACTACCTGAGTTATCTCCTTGTTGTATCCAGTCCTCCCTCCCCTCTTCTTTCATTTCCTCCCTTCTTGTTGTGGTACTAAGGATTGAACCCAGGTTCAGTGCATGCTGAGCAGTTCCTCCACTACTGAGGTGGCTCCTCAGTTTCTGTTCTTCTTTGAATGCCTTCCAGTGTTTTTCTTGTCCACTAGAAATGGTCTTGTCAAGATAATCAGTGACCTTACATTAACACACAGCGGCAATAAATAAGTCCTTATTAACAGAATTTGTCAATTCCTTCTTCCTTGAAACAGTTTTTTCATTTAACTTTAGGAATCACCTGTGTGTGTGTGTGTGTGGGTGCAGTGTGGGTGGGTTCTCTTCTCTTCAGTGTCTTTTGCTGGTCCTCTCTCTTTCTGACCCCTAAGTTCATAATGTCTTAGGGCTCATTCATTGGGTCTGTTTTTTTTTTTTCTATCCTCATATTCCTGATGATTTCATCTAATTTTATTGCTTAAAATAGAATCTGTAAGCAGATGATTTTCAAATTTATTTTCAAATTGAACTGGGAATTGAAAGAGTGTGGATCTTTCCTTATGTTTTTGCATGCCCTGTTCAACTGCCTACTTAGGATTCACTAAGGTATTTTTCATGTATTTCAAACTAAAGTTTCTGACATAAACATCTTATAACTCTTACTTCCAGCCTTTTCCTATTATCTTATTCCATTTTAGTTTATTTTCAGCTCCATTCTACCAAACTTATCACATCATATGTGAATATATTGAATGGCAAAAGATTTAGTGACCATCTGTGCTTCGTATACACAAAAAATAATTTTGTGTGGTGTGCAGTATATAAGAATTTGTGGAGAAGGCTAAATAACTCAGTAGTCTTAAATCATTTAGTGCCTCACGCATGCTAGGCAAGCGCACTACGACTTGAGTCACATCCCCAGCCCGATTAATAGGTTTTTATATTCAGGGTGACTGTAAAACTCTGAAATATTCATGGATATCACTGAATTTTCACGAAACAGATTGTTGGTTTTATATACATATGCATGTATGCGTAAACACATTTCTGTGTGTGTGCAAGCTGCGTATACTTTTTTAAAAATATTTTTATTGTTGATGAAATTTTTAAATTTTATTTATTTATTTGTATGTGGTGCTGAGAATCGAACCCAGTGATTCACACATTCTAGGCAAGCGCTCTACCACTGAGCCAGAAGCCCAGCCCTGCGTATACTTTTTATTAAGATCTTTTATGGTTCAAGCTGTCTCTCTTTGAAATGTGTTGGTTTCAGAAACAGAGTATGACAATGCTTTAAGCAAATAAGGGATTTAGTTTTGTCACATAACTCACAAATCCAGAAGTAGGCAGTAGTTATAATTGGTTTAGCTACTCAGCAGTGCAGTTAGAGATTGGCTAGTTTTGTCTTTCCACTCTCTTAGCCTTATTTATTGGCAGGTTTTTAATCCTCATGCTTGTTATAGATCTAGGCATCATATTCCAGATTCAAGGCTAGAAAAATGGAAGACTGGTGGTTTCAGACACTTTTGTTCCCATATGTTAAGAAAGTATATGTTTTCCTAGAACCAACTGACCTTCCACTTCCAAAGCAGACTCTTGATCTTTGATCTTTGATCTTAGTTACCTATTTCCTCTCCCTTCCTCCTGGCCTGGAAAGCTCAAAAGTGGGTATTTTCCCCAGGCCCATTATTACTCTGAATAATCAAGCTTCTTAAAAAGGGGGAATAAGCATAATTCACAATAGCTAAACTGTGGAACCAACCTAGATGCCCTTCAATATGAATGGATTAAAAAATGTGGCATACACAATGGAATATTACTCAGCAATAAAGGAGAATAAAATCATGGCATTTGCAGGTAAATAGTGGAGTTAGAGAAGATAGTGCTAAATGAAGTTAGCCAATCCCAAGAAAACCAAATGCCGAATGTTTTATTTGATATAAGGAGGCTGATTCATAGTAGGATAGGGAGCTGCAGCATGGGAGGAATAGATGAACTCTAGATAGGGCAGAGGGGTTGGAGGGGAAGGGAGAGGGCATGGGGTTAGAAATGATGGTGGAATATGATGATCATTATTATCCAAAGTACAGGTATGAAGACACGAGTTGGTGTGAATGTACTATATATACAACCAGAAATATGAAAAATTGTGCTCTATGTGTGTAATAAGAATTGTAATGCATTGTGCTATCATATATAAATAAAAAATTTACATAAAAATAAATCTTTTATCACATAAAAAGGGGGAGGGAATAAGTCTGATAAGCATTATACAGTGAATGCCACACAGAACCTCCATAAACTACTAAATTTAAATATAGTTGGTGATGAGAGTGTTTTTTTTTTACATGGGAAAATTTTATTATTTGTCAATAAGTTCAAATAAATGGCATTTTAATAATGGGTGAAAGGATATTTGTTTTTTGAAGGCTTTCAATAATTACAAATATGTGAAAAACAATTAATTTGTTAAGACGTTCTTCATTTATTTTTTGTGGCTCTGGAACCCAGGACCTCATACATCCTGCGTATAGTCATTTAGTCATTTATTTAAAAGTTAGCAAATTTGAGCAGATGTGGCCATTTTTTTTTTTAAGCTAGTAGTTTGGTTTAATTACTTGGTCCTGTTTTCAGTTTATAATGGTCAGTTTTTAAAATATCAATTTTACTGTTGATGTAATTTGGGAATTAGAAGAGATTTTCCTTACAGTTATAAAGATTCATTTTTATTATCAATTTTGATTCTCTTTTTCTTTATTGTTAATTTTTATTCTCTTTTGCTTTCCGTAGAATGTTGGTTCAATTAAGAAACATCAGGGAGATAAATTCAACCCAGTGGTAAGTAGCTTTAATTTCTTTTGTTAGAAAGTTTTACACATATTATGACCCTTCTCTGGTTTGCTTCTTTTTCCTTCATGTTGTTAGACAATTCTTAACCTCTACAATGTTACTTCTGCTTTATAAAAGAACTCTTCTTTTCTTAAAAGTCAAATTAGCAGTTGCCATGTTGATCAGTTGCTGTTCAGGCTAGGCCGTCTCTCTGTGGATTACTTCCTTATATTGTTGTGTAAGGGATAATACAATGTATTATTATTGTGTAGGGAATAATACAATGAATTATTGTGTCAGGTACGATTTCTGGGCATTTTTACTCATTTACTCTTTAAAAATATGATACTTGCCCCTTTGGCCTCAAGAATTAAGGTTTTCTTTACCTTTTAAAAAATTTGTTATTTTTAGATATACATGAAAGTAGAGTACTTTTTTTTTTAAATCCATTTTTATCCTGCATCACTTCCATCTGCAGGTGTGTATAGAATTGGGGTCTATTTTTCTATTGTCTCTAGACCTACTGAATTTAATCTGTGGTCTCAAAGTATGGTGGCACATGTTTGTAGTGCCAGCTATTGAGGAGATTGAGATAGGAAGGTCACCTAAGTGTAACAGTTCAAGGCCAACCTGGACCAGTGTAGTGAGACCCTGTCTGAAAACAAAACTGAATTTAATCTGAGGTCTAAAGTGTTCTTTTCATAACCTTTATCCACAGAAATTTTCTTTTGAGATTGTAAACTCTATGCAGCTTTCTAGAGCCAAGTATTCATCTAATCTTCCCTTTCTGAATTCATTGTCCTTTCTAAGTTCTACAACTTGCAACATGATTAGCTCTACAGAAAAATCTTGGAAGTTTTTCATTATTGTTATAATTGCTTTACCCTGTAAATTGCCTTATACCTCAAGTGTCTATATCACAACTAAAATAAGTATGCATTATTTTAAATCACATATAATAACATTTGATAGCCTTTATTCTTAGGAATTATATTCTGAAATTAAGGATTTTCTAGGCCTTATCTTCCAAGTTCCTGGATACTATCAAATTATAGCCAGGTATAGTGGAGCACACCTGTAATCCCCGAAGCTTGGGAGACAGAGACAGGAATATTGCAAGTTCAAAGCCAGCCTCAGCAATTTAGTGAGGTCCTAAATAACACAGCAAGACCCTGTCAATAAATAAAATATTAAAAAGGGGCGGGGGTGCTGGGGATGTGGCTCAGTGGTTAAGTGCCTCTGGGTTCAATCCCTTGTACCAAAAATAAAAAAATAAACAATATAAAAAATATACACACATGCAGTAGTTATGATGTGCTAGAGTCATAGTTTGAAACATTAAAATAGCTCTACTCAATAGAACTTTCTGCAATGATGGACATGTTCTGTATTTGGTTAGTCTACTCTGGTAGCTACTAGCCATGTGTAACTGCTGAGCATTTAAAATGTAGTTAGGGTAATTGAGAAATTTTATTTGATTAACTGTAATATTAAGCTTAAATAGTTACATGTGTTTAGTGACATATTGGACAGTACAGATAGAATTCTTCCTATTGTTCTTAAGTATTCTCCTAACTCAATATTAGTGATATTCTTAAAATGTATAGAATTAGAAATTTCATGCTCATTTTCAGAATTTTAAAAATGAACTGTTTATTCCTATTGGTAAAACATGCCTTTGTACAACATGGATTGTTTATAGTAAGTGTTCAGTAAACTTTTCTGGATATTTATTTTCTGACAAGGGTTTTAATGGAAACCTTTCTTTTTTTCCCCCCATGGTTCTGGGGATGGAATCAAGGTCTTGCATGTAACAGGCAAGTGTTCCCAACCCTAGATGGAACCATCTAATGTTTGGCATCATAGTTTCTTTTTGTAAATCCTGAAGTGTATAGCAAATACCTATTAATACTTGAATAGTTTTGAGGACTTGACTCCAATAAGGCCTCAGTGGGAAAATGGAGATAATAATACATGTCTTAGAAAGTTGTAGTGAGGATGAAATGAGAATATGCCTATAGTTTACCTAAAGATTTTAGCACAATGCCAGGCATTTGGTGACTGAGTAAAGTCAGATTTTAAAGAAGATTGCAAGAGAAATACTTATTCTACCTGTATTAAACACTCGAGTATCATACATAATTTTAAAAAATTTTGTAGTTATAGATGAACAGCATGTTTTTATTTTATTTTATGGGGTGCTAAGGATCGAATCCAGTGTCTCACGTGTGCCAGGCAAGCTCTGTGCCACTGAGCTATAGCCCCAGCCCTATCATACATAATTTGAAGAAGAGTTTTGTGCCATGCCATATAGAGCCATATTGAAACCTGAAGCATAAGGGCAAATCAGTAATACTGATCTTGTATTTATTTAAACATTTTTCATTTTGATAATAAATGGATTTTTTAAAAAATGTATTAAAAATATTTATCTTGATTACTGTTTTTTGACACCTCCTTACATTTTGTGCCTGAGACCACACTGGCTTTGTCTTAGGGTTGGCCCTGGTTAGAAGTAATCTAATACTAAGTAGGGTAAGAATTTGTCATTTAACACAAATGACAACACTGATTATCAGTCATTCCTATTTATTAGAGTAGGTCTTTCTTTGCTAATATAATCTTAACCTAGTTGGAATAACCTATGCACATACATTGTATACTTTGCGAAACTGGCCTTCACTAGAATTTCCACTAATTCAAAAGTAGCTTTTTCTCTCATTTGATTTGAAGTTTGTGCTTTATTTAAGCAAATTTATGGTTCAGTGTATAATCTTAAGTACATTTGAGACCTGTAAGCTTTGTAGAAAGACTGTAAGGCTAATATTTGATTAGAACAACATATTTTTGGGGTAAATGGGAATTTTCATATGGGAGAATCATAGGGAAGTTAAATGGTGATTAATCTCTGATAGTTGGTTAGGAAAACTGAAAATGTTTTTACATTTCTGCTTTCTATTCAAAAGTACACATAATCAAGTGCTTAACTAAGAAACATACAGAATTCTTATTTTATTTTTCAATTTGTTCTTTTTACTTTTTAAAACACACATGACAGAGTGTGTTTTGACATTATACATGTCTGGAGTATAACTTATTCTATAATATTAGGATGGAACACAGAATTTTTAAAGCCAGTAATTAAAGAAAAATCTTGTTGTATTAGAGTATTTCTTTTAGAGAATTAAGAAGCACTCATAAAGCATTTTGTAGAAGCATATAATTTGGTGCTTCATGGATTGTTTTAGAGAGTACTAAAGTACTTGAGTCAAATTTGTAATCCAGTAGATATAAATGTGGATACCAAAGCAATGTCAAATGGACTCCACTGAGTATGTAGTAGTGGGGAATTATCTGTGACATAAGAATTATAATAAGTAAATAAGAAAACTTGTTAGTTATGTATGTTTTAATCAAATTTATTTTTATTTGAATATTACAGTATTTAAAAATGACTACAAAACGAAGTTTATTTGTGCGGTTGGTACCATGTCGCTGTTTACGAGGGGAAGAGGAGACTGTCACTACTCTGGATTATTCCCATTGCAGTTTGGAACAGGTTCCCAAAGAGATTTTTACTTTTGAAAAAACTTTGGAGGAGCTCTATTTAGACGCTAATCAGATTGAAGAGCTTCCAAAGGTATGGTAACACAATTTTTCAAGAATTATCTTTGGAGATTTCTTTGTCTTAGAAGTTTGATATTCCTAATATTGCCATAATGCTGTCCATATATATGTATGTGTTTCCCTTTTTTTAGTTTAATTTACACTAAGTCATGCTGCATAATAAAATTTTCAAAATAGATTTTAAAACTTCAAATTAATTGCTTGAATACTAGTGCCAAATAACTTAAAAATTTGCACTGACTATTCTTGGGTAGCTCCCTTTCATATGCCCAGTTTGCTCTGCTGTACAGATATACTGGAAAATCTATAGAGAATACACTGGACACCTTGAAAGCCAGGAAATGGTTAATGCCAACATGGCAGATTAGAGAAAGGCTACATTTCCATTTGCTCTATGGCTCAGGATATAAACAGCGGTACTTACTACTGGGATACTGCAAGTTCACAGGGTAGATACTCGACTGCTGAACTAAACTCAGTCAAAAGACAGCGCATCTTGCCCCACACACAAGTTAACGACATTCAAGCTTTTGCTATACTTAAAGAATAGAAGAGATAAAACCCAAACTACCAACCAGGCCCCAAGTAGGAACAGATGGGGTGGGCCCTCGGTGGGCCCTCAAATCTCACTCATAGACATCTGCTCCCACAGCAAAAACAGTTAACATGAAAACTGTAGATAACCACACCTGTGAGGAATCTCAGTCTAGATCACTCTAGAACACTTTTGGTAAGAGAAAGCTGTGTCCTCAGAAGGCCAACATATAAGAGTAGAAGAGAAATCCATCCCAGAAGATGCATAAAACCCAACACAGGAATATAAGAAATAGGAAAAAAACAAGATAAAATGACACCTCCTACAGTTTGTGATTTATTAGCAACTTACTCCAAAGATATCAAAGTGGCTGAAATAGCACATAAAAAATTCAAGAGAATGATTATAAAAATGATCAATGAATTTGAAGAAAACACAGAAAAAAACTGAATGAATTAAGGAAGTCAGTACAAGATATGAATGAGTAATTCAATAAAGAGACAAAGGTATTGAAAAAGACCGAAACAGAAATCTTGGAAATGAAAGACACAACAAATAAAATGTTCAGTTGAAAGTCTTCCTAATAGAGTAGACATTGCTGAAGACAGAATCTCAGAGTTCAAAGACAGAGTGGCCATTCTTAAACATTCAGACAGTATTAAAGAAAAGATAATAATTAACCATGTTCAGAATATACAGAAACTCTGGGACAACATTAAAAGACCAAATTTAAGAATCACTGAAATTGAGGATTTTGAGATGCAAGCTAATAGAGTAGATATCTATTCAGAGTATCAGAAAATTTTCTAAGCCTTGAGAATGAGATGGATATCCAGATGCAGAAGGCACTCAGAATCCCAAATAGACAAGATCAAAAAAGAATCTCTCCATGACACATTATAATTAAATACAGAATAAAGTTAAAAATTTTAAAAGCCTCAAGAGAAAAACATCAGGTCACATTTAGAGAGGCAAGTAATTTGGAATTCTGTTTTCTCAGTACAGACTCTAAAAGCCAGGAAGTCTTGGAATTATGTGTGTTGAGCTCTGAAATAAAATAACTTGTCAGCAAGATTGCTATATCCCATGAAACTATCCTTAGAATTGAACGGAAAAAAAAAACCTTCTAAGGTATGCAGAAACTAAAAGAATTCATGACTATTAAACTGTCACTTAAGATCTTACTTAAAGAAATACTCCATACAGAAGAAATAAAAAATAAGCCCCAGAGCTGACAAATAAACAAATCTGCTTTGAAGAGTAGCTAAGCAAATGAGAAACAGAACCAAATTAAACATTAGAAATAAATCAGAATGGCAGGAAATAATGAAAATATCTCTGTAATAACAATGTAAATGATCTCATCTCTCCAAGTAAAAGATATAGACTAGCAGAATGGATTAAAAAACAAGACCCAACTGTATGTTGTGTGAAGAAAATCCACTGATAGGTGAAACAATGGAAATTGATATACCATGTGAAAGGAGCTGGGAAATAAGCAGGAGTAGTAGATTCTCTGATATCTGATAAAGTAGTGTTAAAGCCAGAATCAATCAGGAGAGACAAACAAGGTCACTTTATAGTGGAAAAGGAAACAGTCCAACAGGAAAATATAATGATAGTAAATATTTGTGCCCCAAATGTTGGTGCACCTAATTACATAAAAGAAATACTGCTTGAATTGAAGCCTCAGATAGACCCAATTATGATAATACTGGGTGATTTCAACACACCTCTCTCACCATTAGATAGGTAATCCATTAGACACAAACCGAGTAAAAACTCTTTGGAATTGAAAAATATTATAAATCAGATGGACTTGACAGACATCTATAGAATATTTCATCCAACCTCAGCCAAACACACTTTCTTCTTAGCAGTTCACAGAACCATTCACCATATTTATGCCACAAAACAACTCTTTGAATCTTATTGGATTTCATTGGAATAAAATTAGAAGTCAGCACCAAAAATCCCTACAGAAACTATATAAACACATGGAAATTGAACAGTACACTTTGGAATTATGAAGGCGTGATAAAAGAAATTAAGGGAGAATCAAAGTGTGAAATATGATATATCAAGAACTATGTAATGTTTTGAACAACCAACAATAAAAAAATTAAAAAAAAAGAAATTAAGGGAGAAAATAAAAAATTCTGAAGACAGTTCTAAAAGGAAAGTTTCTGATGTTTACATGAGAAATTCAGAAAGATCCCTCCAAAACAATCTAATGATGCATCTCAAGGCCTTGAAAAAGGAGAACAACCAATTCCAAAACCAGTAGAAGGAAGGAAATAATTAAGATCAGAGCTGAGACCAATTAAATTGAAAATAAAAAAATACAAAGGATCAATGAAACAAATAGTTGGTTCTTTGAAAAGATAAATAATATTGATAAGCCTATAGTCAAACTAACCAAAAGAAAGAGAAAGCCCAAATGAATAAAATTAGAGATGAAAAAGGAGAAATTATAACAGACACCACCAAAATCCAGAGGATCATTAGGGACTATTTTGAAAACCTTTATACTACAATAATTTGGAAAACATATAAGAAATGGATACATTTTTAGATACTTATGACCTGCCAAAATTGAATTAAGAAAACTTAAAAAACTTAAAGAGACCAATAACTGGAAGTGAAACAGAAGCAGTAATAAAAAAACCTTCTGCCAAAGAAAAGCCCAGAACCAGATGAATTCTCACCTGAATTCTACCAGACCTTTACAGAACTAATGACAATGCTTGTCAAGTTATTCCATGAAATAGAAAGAATTTGGCTTCCAAATTCATTCTGTGAAGCCAGTATCATGCTCATACCCAAACCAGATAAGGACATATCAAGGAAAGAAAACTACAAACTAATATTCCTGTTGAACTTAGATGCAGAAATCCTTAATAAAACCTTATAAACTCATATTCAATAACATTTTAAGAAGATTGTACATTATGATCAAGTAGGTTTTATCCCAGGAATGCAAGGATGATTTAACATGCAAATCAATAAATGTAATTCATAAATAGAATTAAGAACAGAAATCACTTAGTCATCTCAATAGATGCAGAGAAAGCCTTCAACAGAATTCAACACCCATTCATGATAAAAGAACTGAAGAAACTATGGATGAAACCTCATCTCAACATCATAAAGGGTATATATGAAAAACCCAAAGCCAAAATCAGAGTGAATGGAGAAAAACTGAAAGTATTTCCTTTAAAATCTGGAACAAGACTAGGATGTTCATTGTCAGTACTCTTATTTGAGAGAAGGAAATAAAAGATATAAAAACAGAAAAGGAAGAAGTAAAAATTATCACTGTTTGCAGATGGTGTAATCTTATACTTAGAAGATTCACCAAAAGACTGTCAGAGGGCTGGGGTTGTGGCTTAGTGGTAGAGCACTTGCCTAGCATGTGCAAGGCACTGGGTTCGATCCTCAGCACCACATAAAAATAAATATATAAAATAAAGGTATTGTGTTCAACTACAACTAAAAAAATATTTTAAAAAAAGACTGCCAGAACTAATAAATTCAGCAAATTAACAGGTTACAGACTCAACATATAAAAATCAATAGCTTTCCTAAACACCAAAAATGAATCTGCTGAGAAAGAAATCAGGAAAACAATCCCATTCATGAAAGCAAAACTACCTAGTAATAAATCTAACTAAGGAAAAGAAGACCTCTACAATAAAAACCATATAACACTGAAGAAAGAAACTAAAGAAGATGCAAGAAGATGGAAAGACCTCCTGTGTTCATGGATAGGCAGAATTAATATGGTTTTAAGTGACCATACTACCAAAAGCAGTATACAGAATCACTACCATTCCCATCAAAATGCCAATGACATTTTCCACAGAACTAAAAAAAATAGAACAGTACTAAAATTGATTTGAAAGAATTAAAGACCCAGAATACTCAAAGCAATTCTAAGCCAAAAAAGCAATGCTGGAAGTATCACAATCCCTGACTACAAATTGTACTACAGGGATACAGTAACAAAAACTACATGATGGTAAATGCATTCTACTGTCATGTATTACTAATTAAAACAAATAAAAAAATTAAAAACATACATAGACCAATGGTATGGAATAGGAAACACAGAGACAAACCCACTCAGGTAAGTCACCTTATCTTTGACAAAGGTGCCAAAAATATACACTGGATAGAAAACAGCCTTTTAAACAAATGGTGCTAGGAACACTGGTTGTGCATATATAGAATAATGAGACTAGAACTTTATCTCTCATGCTGCACAAAAGTCAACCCAAAATGGATTAAATACCTAGGCAGGAATTACATCTAAGGCACAGGCAAGGACTTTCTCAGTAGGGCCCCTAAAACTCAGGAAATAATGTCAAGAGTTAATAAGTGGGATGGCATCAAATTAAAAAGCTTCAGCACAGCAAAGGAAACAATCAAGAATGTGAAGAGAGAACCTTCAGAAGTGGAGAAAATCAGTCAATCAACAAGTACATGAAAAAATGCTCAACATCTCTAGCTGTCAGAGAAATGCAAATCAAAACCACCCTAAGATACCATCTCACTCCAGTAAGATTGGCAGCCATTAGGAAGTCAAACAACAACAAGTGCTGGCGAGGATGTGGGGAAAAGGGTACACTTGTACATTGCTGGTGGGACTGCAGATTGGTGCAGCCAATTTGGAAAGCAGTATGGAGATTTCTTGGAAAGCTGGGAATGGAGCCACCATTTGACCCAGCTATTCCCCTTCTTGGTCTATTCCCTAAAGACCTAAAAAGAGCATGCTACAGGGACACTGCTACATCGATGTTCATAGCAGCACAGTTCACAATAGCAAGACTGTGGAACCAACCTAGATGCCCTTCAATAGACGAATGGATAAAAAAAATGTGGCATTTATACACAATGGAGTATTACTCTGCATTAAAAAATGACAAAATCATAGAATTTACAGGGAAATGGATGGCATTAGAGCAGATTATGCTAAGTGAAGCTAGCCAATCCCTAAAAAACAAATGCCAAATGTCTTCTTTGATATAAGGAGAGTAACTAAGAACAGAGTAGGGACGAAGAGCAGGAGAAGAAGATTAACATTTAACAGGGATGAGAGGTGGGAGGGAAAGGGAGAGAGAAGGGAAATTGCATGGTAATGGAAGGAGACCCTCAGGGTTATACAGTGGAGGAGGTAGAGAGAGAGGAGGGGAGGGGAGGGGAGAGGTGGGGAGGGGGGATGGTGGAGGATGGGAAAGGCAGCGGAGCACAACAGACACTAGTATGGCAATATGTAAATCAATGGATGTGTAACTGATGTGATTCTGCAATCTGTGTATGGGGTGAAGGTGGGAGTTCATAACCCACTTGAATCAAAGTGTGGAATATGATATGTCAAGAAATTTGTAATGTTTTGAACAACCAACAATAAAAAATTAAAAAAAAAAAAAGAAGTGGAGAAAATCATCACTAGCTACTCTTCTGACAGATCATTAATATCCAGAATATACAAAGAACTAAAAAAAAAAACAAACACCAAAAAGATAAATAACCAAAATAAGTAAATGGGCAAATGAACTAAACACACACTTTTCAAAAGAAGATTTACAAATGGCTAACTATAAGAAAAAAACATTCAATCACTAATAATTAGGGAAATACAAATCAAAAAAAGAAAGTCAGCATACTATGGCGCTACATTCATACCTGTGTTTATAGTTACACAATTCACAGTAACCAAACTATGGAACCAGTGTAGATGTCCATCAACAGGTGGTGAATGGATAAAGAAAATGTGGTACATTTACACAATAGAAATATTTTTTATTCAACCATTAAAAGTGAAATTAAGTCATTTATAGGAAAATAAGTGAAACATCAGACCCTTATTAATGCAAAACAAGCCAAACTCAGAAGGTCAAGGGTTATTAAATACTGTCTCTCATATGCAAAAACTACAGAGAAAAAAAGGAAAAGAAAGGTGGGTGGGATGTGAAAATTGAAGGGACATCAGTAGAATAGATGAAAGGGACCAGGGGAAGAAAAAGGAAAATACTGGGGAGTGATATTTGCTAAATTATATTGTTATATTCATATGTATGAATATGTATCAACAAGTTCCACCATTATGTGTAACTGTAATGCACCAATGTAAAATTTTGCAAAGATAAAATATTTGTATTTACTTTTGTCGCATATTATAACTGCTGAGGTAGATAATGAGACTATACAATTGGTAGAGCCAATAGATTTAACTGGACAAAGAACTGAAATCAATACTGTCTTTTTCTTTCTTTCTTTCTTTCTTTTTTTTTTTTTAAATTTTTGTTTTTGGGTACCAGGGATTTAACTCTGGAATACTTGACCACTGAGCCATATCCCTAGCCCTATTTTGTATTTTATTAGAGACAGGGTCTCACTGAGTTATTTAGCGCCTCGCTAAATTGCTGAGGCTGGCTCTGAACTAGCGATCCTCTTGCCTCCACCTCTGGAGCCACTGGGATTACAAGGCGTGTATCACCGCGCCTGGCCGTAATGCTGTCTTTTTCTAGTTTTCATAAAACATTGATGTGCATTTGGGGATGATTGTTATTTTATCATGATTTTATTGTTAAAACATCTTTTTAGAGGCAGTATTTTGTTCATTTGCAGTTTGGAAAGTTTTTGGAGGACTCATTCTGAAATGTAGCAATAACTGGAAGGAGAAATTTAGTGTCATGAAACACTATCAAATTATCACCTTGTTTGTTTGCTAGAATTTTTTAGTGTATTTTTCTCTTTTCTTCTTATCCTGTACTCAGTTTCCTGTGTTTTATTTTAAAAAAAGCAAACAGCTTATACTTTTGTTAAGATCTTTAGCCATCCAAACAGCAGTGTTTATGAAACTGTGGACCAGAGACCCATTGGTGGCTTATAAAGCTGATTAGTACACATGGTCAGCATTTAGAAAAATGAACTGTATAATATAGACTATGATAATTAGAGAATAAAAAGGTAAGACACTTAAAGAAGGATTTTCAGATGAAGAAGAAATTTTTGTAAGTGTACATTCTGTGCAATGGGATGCATTTGTACTAAAAATTATTCATTATTTATTTGGGCATCCTGTTGGAATCTAGCATTCCTAACTATAATATATTAGAAAATAAAGTGTGTTGTATATGGCAGTTGTTTCATGAAGTATTTGTATTAGATTTTCATATGTGTGTAAACCTACTGAATGAACGTGTGCAAAAGACTTTCTTTCCTGGTGACCAGTAGTAATAACACTTAGAAACTCATTGGTACTCTTGGTAATTTTAAAGAGAAATCTAATGGCTGTGGGTAAAATATTAAGGATTTTCAGTTACATGTTTAAGAATTAAATACTTAAATTGTGGAATTGTGCCTTGAAATTCAGTATTCTTCCTTATAATGTGTTTTTCAGCAAGTTGTGTTGCTTGCTGAAGCAGTTTGAATAGCTGAGTCTTTTGTCTATCTGATAGGTAATAGTTTTATTATGGTTTTCATTTTGAAATAAACTCGTTTGAAAGAGAATCTCTACATTTTATTAAATGTAACAGCCCCTTCCACCTTTTTGACTACTTCAGTAGAGTATATAACCTTACTCTTACTCTAAAGTGTGTTTCACTTTTCACTTAGATTAGAAGTATGAGGATATAAATCATTCTAAGTGGTACAGATGTATTCAGGTACATGAACAGAATAATGAGAAATCTTTCTGATATTAGTATGGGTAAAACTCTATTTTAATGACTACTACTACTAATTATTTGTAAAAGGTAATAGATGAAATATTTAAAGAAATTTAAAAGATATTCAAAATCCTTTTTTCTCTTTTTTCACTAGCAACTTTTTAACTGTCAATCTCTACACAAACTGAGTTTGCCAGACAATGATTTAACAACGTTACCAGCATCCATTGCAAATCTTATTAATCTCAGGGAACTAGATGTCAGCAAAAATGGTAAGGTCTTTCTTTCCCTTAATTTTTGTACTTGGGAATACATTTCATTATTCAGATTTCTGTTGTTTTAACAAATAAAATATAAAAATTTTATTTTTCCATTTTAAAGATTTTGCAACCTGTTTTATATAAATCAGTAAAATTTATTGTTATACTCTTGGCTTGGCATTTGTTTTATAAGTATAAAAACTATGATAACTTAAAACAGGTGGAAAATGGTGGGTTTTTTTAATGTTGTTATTAACTGTAGTAACCGGGTTGTGTAATAGACCTCTTGAACTTGTTTCTCCTGTCTAAAGTTTATATCCTTTTATCTATATAGCCTAATACTCAAAACCCTGCCCCTCTCCAGCCACTGATAACCACCATTTTACTTACTCTGTGCTTCTATGATTTTGTCTTTTTAAGATTATATATGAAAATAAGATTAAGTAGTTTTGACTTTTTTCCTTACTTCATTTAATGAAATGTCCTTTAGGTTTATCCAAGTTGTCCCAAATAATAGGATTTCCTTCTTTTTCAAGTTTGAATAGTACTTTATTGTGTATATATGCCACATTTTCTTTATTCACTCATCTGTTGATGGACACTTAGGTGAATTCTGTGTCTTAGGTATAGAACATAGATGTTCTGCAGATGTTTCTCTCTTTCTCTCCACTCATCCATATATACTATGCAAGTGCTACCACTGAGCTGCCCCCTCAAATACCTCTTGGACATACTAATTTGATTTTCTTTGGATATATACCCAGTACTAGCTATTGGTAGTCCTTTATAAAAAAAAATATTATTTTTGAGGAGACTCTATACTCTTTTCTATAATGGCTATACTAAATTATGGTCCCACCAACAGTGGGGGTTCCATTTCAATTTTTTTCAAATCCTCATCAACCCTTTTGTCTTCTATTTCCATTGTTGGGGATTGAGCAAGTGCTAGGTGAGTGCTCTGCCACTGAGTTATACCTTTAACTCTCTGTTGTCTTTTTGATAATAGCCATTCTAACATGTGTAAAGTATATGTCACTGGGGATTTAATTTGCATTTTTTGATGATTAATAATGTGGAACATTTTTTCATATTCCTGTTGGCCAATTCTATGTCTTCTTTTGAGAAATATCTATTTAAGTTCTTTGCCATTTTAAAAATCAAGTTGGTTGTTCTCTTGATATTGAGTTGTTTGAACTCTTTACATATTTTGCATATTAACCCCTTACTTAAGAAAGAAAAAAAATCATTGTTCAGACCATTGCCAAACTCCAGAGCATAATGAGGCTTTCCCCTTAGGTCCTGTTTTTGTAATTCTATAGTTTGAGGTTTAACATTTAAGCCACTAATCCATTTTGAGTTGAATTTTACATATTTTGTAAAATAAGAACCTAATTTCCTTCTTCTGCATGGGGATATTTAATTGTTCTAACAGTTTTGAAGAGATTGTCCTTTCCCCATTGTTTCTTTTGGCACCTTTGGAAAAATTGAGTTGAACATAAAAGCATGAATTTATTTCAGAACTCTTTATTTTGTTCCATTAGTCTGTGTCTGTTCTTGTGCTAGTACTACACTGCTTTAATTCCTGCAGTTTTATGGTATATATTTAAGTTAGGGAATGTGATACCTGAAGCCTTGTTTTTTTTTTTTAATTCAACATTGCATTAACTTTTTTTTTTTTTTTTTTGCATTAGCATGTTTTTTTGTGAAAAAAAATGTTGTTGGAAGTTTAGTAGTGATTGCATTGAATCTGTAGAACAATGTGGATAGTATAGACGATCTTAATTCAAAAGAATGTTGAGCTTGAATTTAACTGTCAGTCTCTACACAAACTGAATTTGCCAGTCAATGATTTAACAACATTATCAGCATCCATTGCAGATTTTATTAATCTCAGGGAACTAGATATCAGCAAAATTGGTAAGGTCTTTTTTCCCTGAATTTTGTACTTGGGAATATATTTTTCTAGCAACTTGGGATGTCTTCTACTGCTTCCTTAATTTTTTTTCATTGTGTTTTCAGTTTTCTTAGTGTTCTATGGTTTTCAGTGTATGGGTAGTTCATCTCTTTGATGGAATTATTCCTTAGGTTTTTTTTTTTTTTTTTTTTTTTTTTTTATGGGTTTGTCAATTATCCAGGTTATAAAATTTTAACTATTTTTGGAATATCTGAACAGACACGCTAAGGGAGAAGCAATGGGTCCAACAGCTGCACATCCCATGTGTATTCCAGCTTGACTTCCAGCCTAGTGCATCTGTGAGCATCTTTGGTTTGAAATTCGGTTTCCTAATCTCATTACAGACTCTTGTTGAAAGATGTCTATGACCTCCCAGTCCTAATGATTCTAGAATGGCCAGCAGATTACACTTCTTCATGTATTTTGGTACATACCCAGCAAGTCCCAAATGTTGTACCTTTGATCTACCCATCCTGACTCTGGACTTTGTTTACTCCACTCTCTCAACATTCAATTCCACAATCTCATCATCTTTCAGATCCCTGAAGTGTCTTGGAGTGTTTGAACAAAAATGCCACCATTCCCCCCAAAATGCTTGTGTTTCTCTTTATTAAGATTTTTGAAGTATTTTTTAT
>NW_025999990.1:3215380-3232498 GCF_001458135.2 Marmota marmota marmota | reverse complement strand
AATAAAATAAAATGAAGTTATTACTGATCCAATCAGAACATAAAAAAAAAAAAAAAAAGACGTAACAAACATGAGATGTCGGATAGGCTGCTGCCTGAATATCAATACAGTGAACTTTATTTTTCAGTAAGTAGGATGGAGTGTTTATAATCTTTTGGAATCACTGTTGTTTTTGTAGTCCATTGTTGACCAAATATTTTGAGATGTGTGACTATAATATGTTGAGGAGTAGTGGCAACAATGGAAAGCTTTGTCTAGTTGCTGATCTTAGAAAAAACATATGCTATGGGGTGGGGGGAATGAAAGGATTAAAGGAACTCTAGGGGAAAAGGGAAGGGAGGCTTAGGGAGAATAAGGATAGGATAGATGGTGGAATGTGATGGTCATCATTACCCTAAGTACATGTAAGAAGACAAGAAAGGTTGTGACTCTTCTTTGTGTACAACCAGAGATATGAAAAATTACGCTCTATATGTGTAATATGAATTGTAATACATTCTGTTGTCATGTATAACAAATCAAAATTAAAAAAAAATTCTTTTAGCTTTCACAATTGAATATATGTTAGCTGTGAGTTGAACCTATATGGCTTTTACTGTGTTGACAAACATTCTTTCTATACTTAATTTGTTGAGAGTTTTTATTATGAAAGGATGCTTAATTTTGTCAACTGCTTTTTCTGCATCTATTGAAAAGTTTTTTTCCCTTCATCCACTAATGTGGTGTATGTCACATTTATAGATTTGCAAATGTTGAAATTATTATTAAGAGCAGACCATCATGTGTCATTTGATAATACATTGAAGAATATATGGAAGATAGATGTTAGCTCTTAAAAAAATTTAAAAAATAAACGTGTATTTCTTTTATAATTAAAAAGTGAAAGAATCACATGAGGGTAGATTTTAAATGTTGTGCCCAAAGATATGACATGCAATAAATACTAAATGCTAAGACATATTCACATAATTTTTAACCTTTGTAGAAAATCTTTATAAACAAGTTCCTCAAGTTAGTACAATAGTACCAGCAAATATGTGGTAATTGTATTCCATAGCCCTTAGTTGCCAAGTCACCTTTTCTCCTAAATAATGTCTGAAAGTAATCCTTCCTGTGTCATTTTAATTAAATTTCATGACTTATTGCAAATCATTTTGTACTGATTAAAATAGTCAAGTCATTCTAGTTTTACAGTTAACAATTAACTTTGGCAAGTCAGTTAACCAGAAGTCTGTCAACACACACACATATACACATACACAGTTAAAGTAAAAAAAAAATAAAGTATTGCATGCATTCATTTGCTAAATCCTAGTTCATATGAAGCAATTAAATTGTATATCTTATAGAAAAATTATCATATTGGCACATCCATTTTAAGAAATAAATCCATTTTACGGGTTTATGATTTATTCATTAATCATAGGTTTACGTGAAGTTTATAGTGGTTAGTACCCAACAGGTTTTCAGTTCTCAATAGCCAATAGTTTTTTTAACTTTAACGGTATTATTTTATTTCAGCTTTTGTTATTGAGTCATTTAACTTTAGGACTAAATTTTTTCTGTTGCATATGGAAATTTTGTGGTTTTTAAAAAATATATATTTTTTTGTTGTTGATGGACCTTTATTTTATTCATTTATTTATATACGGTGCTGAGAATCAAACCCAGTGCCTCACGCATGCTAGCTACCACTGAGCTACAATCCCAGCCGGGAAATTTTGTGTTTTTAATTTATAATTTTATTTATATTCCATTCATTCATAGTGATGTACTTGTCTTTTTCTACTCTACTTAAAAAATTTCATATTCAACTAAAATGCCTCTATAAAAATTGGAAAAATACTCATGAATTTATCAATTGTCTGTATTTTGCCACATTTGCTTTGTTTCTCCTTTTTTGTGTGTGTGTTTTTAAAATATGTTCAGGAAACAGATACACATGTTGCTGCTAATGTAATATTTCTTTTTTACTAAACTTATGTAAATTGCAGGTACCACAAACTTTATCCATAGAAGTATGCATCTCCCAACAAAAAGTAATTCCTTATACATAACCTTAGTATTATTCTCACTCTCAAGAAATTTGATATCCCGTTTTTCTTGTTGCCCTCCTTAGCTCTTTTGCCTCTTTTTCTCCCTTTCAAGTTAAATATCACATGTAGCATTTAGTTGTTGTGTTCTTTTGGTCTTTAAAATCAGGAAAATTTGTTCATTTTTTTCATGACATTGATACTTTTTAAAAACTCAGGCCAGTTGGATTATGTGTATGTGTGAGAGTGTGATATTTCCCCCTCATAATTTTATTTAGGCTAACTACCATTTGAAACTTCTTATGGATAGTGTGAAAAATTTTTGTTTCAATCCCTGGTGCTTAATATAATGCCAAGCATTGCTTGTTTGATAAATCTCAAAGTAAATAAACTTAATCTATTAAAATTATGTCTCTGCATACATTAGTAGGTAATTCAAGCTAAAGCATTAGAGAATTTAAGAATTATTGTGACTTTAGAAGTCATTAAGTCTACTCTTCTATCACAAAAGATTATCTTTAAGCATTTCCATTTTTTTAAATAGATGTTAAAGCATAAGGAAAGAAACTCTAGATAATCAGGATATTAAATTGTATGCATCTGTAAGTGTACATACCTAGTAAACTTTGTTACTAGTCTTAATACTATGGAAATATTTCTTGACTCAATAATAAAAATACTTGTACAAACTCCAGGTTTATTATTCTAAACAAGAATAGTGGAATTATGGCTACATAGTGGACTTGTAGCACTATTAAATTAATATCCTAGACTTCCATACAACTTTGTAAAGAATTTCATTTTTACAATTATGGTGACTTTTATTTGGCCACAGTGTAAAATCTTAGCTTCCTAGTTTTAGCTTGTCCTTGTTGCTAAAACTAAAAGCCTACTTTAAATGATTTGCTCAGCCCATTAGTGTTTTTTGAGTAGTTGGAAATACTTTTTTTTTCAACATTTATTTTTTAGTTGTAGTTGGACACAATACCTTTATTTATTTATTTTTATGTGGTGCTGAGGATTGAACCTAGGGCCTTACACATGCTAGGTGAGTGCTGTACCACTGAGCCACAACCCCAGCCCTGGGAATACTTTTTATATGATCAAAAGATTCAGAATAAGGGGCTGGGGTTGTGGCTCAGAGGAAGAGTGCTTGCCTAGCATGCTTGAGGCACTGGGTTCAATTCTTAGCACCACATAAAAATAAAATAAAGGTATTGTGTTCACCTATAACTAAAAAATAATTATTTAAAATACTTAAGTATTCTGCCTAAAGAATGACATTACTATTTGCTGCCAATAATTTTACAATTTATTTTTACTAAAAATTAAATGGATTTATTATTCTTTCCATATGATTGCTTATAATGCCTTGCCTTTTCTTTGTAATTTTTCTTCTTTTTGTCTTTAATTAAGGCCTAAATGAAACTACACTTCATTGTTAGTGAACAAAGGTAGATGAGAAGAGACAAGAATTAACTCATTTTACTTTTAGAGAATGAATTTAATCAACCTATATTATTTAGCTGTAGTATATATGCCTTTGTAAGTCTTCTTTATTGAAAAACAAGGATATAGTATGCATTTTAGGTTGATGTGATTGGTTGTAAGGAATGTGAATTTTTTAGGTTTTTTTCCCCCCCCGTACTGGGAGTTGAACCAGGACCTCTCTTATAGTTGACAAGCCCTCTACTACTAATACACATTCCTAGCCCTTTTTATTTTATTTTGAGACAGGGTATTCTTGCTAATTTTCTGAGGCTGGTCTGGAACTTTCAATCCTCCTGCCTGGTACAGAACTTGGAATCTTCCTGCCTCAGCCTCTGGAATATATAGGTTACAGGTGTGTGTCACTATGTCTGGGTGTTGGATTTTCAGTTAGATAATAAATTGTTTAAAAGAAAGGTTAGTTATGTTAAGTGATCATAGTGTTCTCCGTAGTTTGAAGTTATTAAAATTTATTTAGTATTCACATGATCACTATTGATATGGATGAATAAGTGTTTCTTATATTCTGAGTAAGAAAATTAAGATACTATCCATTTTTTCCCTATTATAACATTTGATCATATTGAATCTTAAAATGGATATATAATCTTATATCTAATTTTTGTTGTTTTCTGCTTTTAGGTGTTTATATCAGTTTTAGTCTAATAATATTTAAATATGTCTTAATATATCAGGTACAGTTTTGAGATTCATTAGCTGATATGCCCTGTTTGGAAAGAGCCAGGAAGCACGGTGGTATACTTTATTAATAATAGTTTCAGCTGGGTGTGGTGGCACGCACCTGTAATCACAATGGCTCCGGAAACTGAGGAGGTTCAAGAGTTCAAAGTCAGCCTCAGCAAAAGCAAAATGCTAAGCAATTCAGTGAGACCCTGTCACTAAATAAAATACTAAATAGGGCTAGGGATGTGGCTAAGTGGTCTAGTGCCCCTGAGTTCAATCACTGGTACCAAAAAAAAAAAAAAAAAAAAAAAAAGTTTCAGCAAGCTGTATGTATTTTAAACACTTGCATTTGAATTTTGGCATTTAGATTATCATGGTTTCTGATCTTTTATATAGTTCTTCTTGTGTTTTTCAATTGGCCAGGTAGTATGGTTTATGATTAAAACACTCACCTAGGAATAAAAAAAATGTTCTTTGTTCTTTGCTTCTGTTTATTGGTCCTATTTTAATATTGGGGAATTAATCTAAGTCTCTGTTATTCTGTAATATTGTCACGATTGCCAGATTGTTAGAAAAATTATATTTTGTTGTGTCCAAATGGCCTGTGTTATAGAGAATTTAATAGGTCTGATGATTATAACATACTGTTAAAGTATCAATAGAGAAAGTTGGTGGGAAAGGGAGACAAAATTTAAGACTATATAGTTGTTAATTCTCTTGTGAACACACTGAATAAAATGACAGGAATTGTAAGATTGAGAAACAAGATCTGTCTTTCTGATGTGGGAATTCTGGAGAGGTTAACCAAGGCCTTTCTTTTTAATTGAGTCTAAAAGAGTGAATTGTAAGTTTTTAGGCAAAGCAGAAAATAATTGTTTGAACCTGAGGAAATCTGATGATTGGGAACAGGGGCATGAATGTGGAAAGAAAAGCCCAAAGAGTGAACCTTTGTTTTTCTCCAACATTAAGAGAACTGAAGAACAGAAGAAAGGTACAACAAAAAAATTGAGGAAAAATACTACTGTAGGAGAAAGAAAATGTTTGTTTTCCTTACTATATTTTAATTTTTCATAAAGGGGACTTATAATTCATATCATAGTGTCTGATATTTTGTATGTTTGATACATATTTTCTGAATAATAGAGGAAAGATAATTTCAGTTTGAGGTACCTAAACAAAATCTAATGGGAACTTAAAAATTCTTAAGTGGAATTAAAAATGGGAGCAAATTTGAGATATAGATTTAGAATCTAGAAGTGTACATGGTAGAAATTGAAGTCAAAATAAACATTAAGCTAGCAATTTGCATAAGTATCTCAAAGCTATTGATTTAGGAGAAAACAGATACTATGTATCTAAAAGCTAGTGATGATTTAGTTAATTTCATAGACATCAGTTGATTACTTTTAAAATAATTTTTTAAATTTATAAATGGACACAATACCTTTATTTTATTTATTTATATGTGGTGCTGAGAATTGAACCCATTGCCTCATATGTGTTAGGCAAGTACTGTACCACTTAGCTATAACCCTAACCCCTAATTACTTTTTGTAAACTACGTGTTATGGAATGAAGTACTTTAAAACATGAAGTATTCATTTGTATATGAGGAAGATGATATAAACATTAATTTTCATTATATAATACTAAACTAATAAATACATTTTTTAGCAAATAAATATACTATTTGTAATACAGGTTGAGCATCTGTACTCTCAAATTTGAAATTGAAGTGTTCCAAGATCTGGCCTTTTTTTTTGAGTGCCAACATAATGACACAAGTGTAAAATTCCACTCCTGACCTCCTGTGATGGATTGCAGCCAAAGCATACAAAATTATTAAAAATGTTACATGAATTACCTTCAGGCTGTAATGTAAGTACAAGATACATATGTAGCATAAATGAATTCCATATTTAGACTCTGGTTCTCTCCCCAAAACATCTCATTATGTACATGCAAATATTTCAAAATCTGGGAAAAACAACAGCAACAATCACCCTGAAATCCTAAGTATTTTTGGTTCCAACCATTTCAGATAAGGGGTGCTCAACTTATACTTATTCTGACAGGTTCTGTCTTAGATGTTGGAGATACAGAGGTGAACAAGATAAAAGGGACCACTGCATTTACAACTTTCTGTTTTTGAGAGATTGAAATTCTTGATTTTTAATACTACCTCAAATTATATATGTTTTGTTTGTCCAAACACAAGAAAAACCATTAGCATGATTGTCGTGCTCCTTTTGAGAATCAACAAAAGGACTTTGTGACTTTTTCCTTAAAAACTTGTATCCTATGTATAAAATTGTGATTGTGTATTGAACTCAAATAAATAAATAATATTAACATAACAATTGTTTCTGGTTAAATTTTTTCATATTTATCGTGGGACCATTCACATATTTTAACATTCACCATTTTAGCATTTTTAAATTTATGCATTTTGGTGCACTTTTATTTCACCGGCACCACTGTGTAGTTCTAGAATGTTGTTGTCATCTTAAAAGGAAACCCTGGACCCACTAACTAGTCACTCCCCATTCTAGTTTTTCTCAGTACCTTGCAACCATTTATCTTTTTGGTGTCTGTCAGGATTTGTTCTTTCTCGATATTTCATATTAATAGAATCTTATATAATTTATCATATATAATATATGTATGGCTGCTTTCTCTTCAAATAGTGTTTTCCAGATGCATCCATGTTGTACCATATATTGATATTCCCATAATGTGGATATACCACATTTCATTTATTTTCTTTATCCATTTGTTGATAGGTATTGGATTATTTCTATATTTGGCTGTTGTAAATAATTCTTCTATGAGCATTCATGTACAAGTTTTTGTTGGAACATACATTTTTAATTTTCCCAAGTCTACACAGGAGTAGAATTTCTGGGTTATAGGGTAATTCTGTGTTTAACATTTTGAGGAGCCTCCAAACCATTGTCCACAGCCATTTTCTGTTCCAGTCAGCAGTGTATATATGTAGTTTCCAATTTTTCCATATCTTCATCAGTATTTGTTAATTTCACACAACTGCATTCAGTTGTCAGGTCTATTAGGCCTTCTCTCTTCTGAGTGGCTCCTAAGACCTCCTTTGTTTCTTTTGAAGATTACTGGCCTTTAATAAAAGTTTTCTTAATTTGGGTTTGTTTGATGCTTGCTTATATTTAAATGTAGCTTTTATGTTTTTGGCAAGTATACATTGTTTCTCAGGGCATCTCAGACAAGTTGCCATGTGCTATTGATGTTAACTGGTAACGCTTAACTTTGAAGAATTTTGTTAAGATGGTGCCTGTCAGATTCAGTCAACTTTTCCTTTTGTAATTGATAAATATCTTGTAGAAAGAATCTTTGAGACCAAATTAATGTCCTATTTATTATTACTTTTTATGCAGTAATTTTGGCATCCATTGTTATTAGGGGTTTTGATTTGTTCTTTTTCTTGTCCTTTTCCCAGTTTGTGTGTGCTACTGTTGTCAGTTAAACCCAGAGCCTTGCACCGCATGCTAAGCACACACACACTGTCACTGACCTAAACACCCAGTCTATTGATGAGTTTTGACTGAAGCAGTTATTGTTGTGGTATTTGCTAGGTGGTGATTTTGCACCATTTTTCATCACCTGAAACACTATACATGGCATTATGGTAAGCTTACTTCATCATCTAGTGATGATAAAGTTGGAATAAACTTCAAAGGGTGACAACTTAAAAGGTTGACAACCCTGTTGGATAATCAATCATTATGTTAGTGGAGGGATGGATCTTTTTTTAATAAACAGACTATATAAAATTCATTTTTGAAAAAAATTTAAATTAGCATTTCTTTGATCAAGATTAGAGCAATGAGTGCTATTTAAAGTTGTCTGTGGACTAGTGCTAGTTTACCAGTTATTTGTTGCTGTATTTTTGCTGTGATAATTTTAGGAGATGAGTAGGTGCTTAGAATATTTTACCAAAATTTAACTTCACAGTACTTATATTGTATTTTGCAAATGTATTGGTCTGTAACAGATTGGAAATTTTTAAGAATTTATTTACCTCAGGTTTGTGAAACACTTGGTCTAAAAGGATACTCCAAGGGTTAGGGATGTAGCTCAGTAGCAGAGTGTTTTCTAGCATGCATGAGGCTCTGAGTCCAATTCCCATTACTACCACTCGTTCCCCCAAATCATAAGTAGGAGCCCACTGAAAAGTTGAAATGTTTAGTAGATCTCTTGAATATACACATCATGGTGTGCAGAAATCAATACATTCCTTAACCACTTATATTGAGTATGCTACTGGATTATGTGAAGGAAAAACTCTTAAGAGGAATGTAAAAAAAGATAAGGAAAAAGAGAAGATAGATGCAGGAAAGAGAAAATGTGTTATTATGTTAGTATTATCGCCTTCAGGTATATCTGTGGGCATATGTGAGATAGATTTTCCAACCCTTTCACCTACAGCTTTGTTTCAGCTTTGCTTGTTTATGTATATAAGGGGCCAGCTCAATCTGGATCCCAGTGTTTAAAAAGCAATCATTTATGTGAGAAAAACAGAATGTTAAATGTTGTGCATTTTGTGTCCTTATCACATTGAGAAGGTTGTAATTTTCAGTAGAGCTAAGAGAAGGAAAGGAAGGAAAATCAACTCAAGTAATTAACAGTTATAGAGAGGCAAAAAAGGAAAGATGCACAGAAAGAGGAATTGTGGAGGTGGTTCTATTTGGTTCTCATTGGTGGTGTCAGTTTGTCTAGCTCCTGCTTAGTTGGCAAATTATTCTCAGAATCTGCGGGGTACATGTTAATTATTATTGTTTTGGTCTCTATAAGACATTCTTTTAATTTGATTATTGTTATTATTTTTTTTAGGAATACAAGAGTTTCCAGAAAATATAAAAAATTGTAAAGTTTTGACTATTGTGGAGGCCAGTGTAAACCCAATTTCTAAGTAAGTTATTCTCAATTGAATTATAAGTTGTTTTTTTTTTAAAAAAACAAACAATTTTGAAGCACTAGTAGAATATTACAGAATATTATTTTACGTATTTTAGTGAAAAATTTCTATCAATTTTAAAGCTATACAAAGGTTCGGTTTTAGAATAAAAAATGAAATCTTAATCTTCCTACGTTCACATATTATGGATGTAAATTTGAGATCTAAAAAAGACAATACAAGTATTTTTAATGCAGATCTCACCGATAGTTAATGTCAGAAATGAGACTAGAATCTGCTGGGTTTCCTCACTATTTGTACAGTGCCAAAATGTGAGATATTTGAATATATCATAATATTCTGGATATTGCCAGCAATATGGTAATATCCAGAGTATTTTCCTGGAAGTAGATGGTTGATATAAACAAGTTGAAGTGAACAAGGAACTGAGAGTCTAGTTTGAATAAATTGTTTAATGAACACTGGAGTCAGCACCTGGATGGTTGGCCTAGGAATAGATTTTGAGGGCGGGGAGGGTATAGGGATTGAACTCAGGGGCATTTGACCACTGAGCCACATTCCCAGCCCTATTTTGTGTTTTATTTAGAGAGAGGGTCTCACTGAGTTGCTTGCTGAGGTTGGCTTTGAATCCTCAATCCTCCCTTCTTAGCCTCTGGGATCCAGGCGTGTGCCACTATGCTAAGCCTGCTATGTCTTAATGCACAAGGATTTTATGCCTGTTAAAATCCATGGCAAACACATAAAGAATGATGTATATACTTTTCATTTGAAAAAAATACTCTGTCGTTAAGTTCTACATCTGTAGAACCTGTTTCATAAGCAAGAGGAAATAGAAACTAATACATGTAGATTCTTACGTGGATTTAAAATACTCAGCTTTTTATGTTATTTGCTTGAAGAATTCTAAACCTTAATTATTTAGGGGCTAAATGTTGATTATCAAAATAATCTAAACCAGTGTTTTCCACTGGAGCCTGTTTTTACCCCAGGGACACTTGGCAATTTTTAGAGATAATTTTTTTATTTTCACTGTCGGGGAGTCGGAGTGTATACATACATGCACACTATTGGCATCTAGTTGGTAGAATCCAGGGCCACAGTTAAACATCCTACAGTGACAAGGCAGCTTTCTCACAACAAAGAATTATTCTCAAATTGTCTCTGCCTAGGTTTAGAAACTCTTTAGTCCCTTCACTTGATGTTAGATAAGGTGAATTTGAAGGGTGCCTGTCATTTTCATGGTTATGTCCTAAATGTATCTCTATGTGTTGTGGCTCATTCTTGGTTAACTATTTGTGCAAATTTAATGTTACAGAGACAAATATTACCTGACTTTCTCTTACCAAAGAGATGAAGTTACAAACATTGAAGCAGACAAATTATTACAAAATACTAACCTTAATTTGTAAAGAGGTGACTATTTTCTGTTGAGAAAATGTCTTGATTACACAGATTCTTGTGAGGCTGAAATTGTATATATGAAATTAATTTAAATTCTGATATATTTTATATAGGCTCCCTGATGGATTTTCTCAGCTGTTAAACCTAACCCAGTTATATCTGAATGATGCTTTCCTTGAATTTTTGCCAGCTAATTTTGGCAGGTAAATTATAGTTTCTCCTAAAAACATTTATTGTTAGCTTTTGTAGTTTACAAAACTATAAGTTACTTTAGTAATACCATGTTATAGTTTCATAGGCTCTTCTTTTGTAACTATTTCCAAGTATTGTGATTTTTTTTTTTCTTCTTTTTGCAGTACTGGGGATTAAACCCAAGGGTGTCTACCACTGAGCTATATCCCCAGCCCTTTTTATTTCTAATTTGAGACAGAGTCTCAGTAAGTTGTCAAGACTGGTCTAGAACAGGCAATCCTCTTATTTTAACACCATGAGTACCAAATACTAATACTAATTAGTATGCAATTAGTGATTTTTATAGTTTCTTTGAATCTGGTTACTTTCATTCCAAATTTATTTTCAGTGAGAGTTTTTTTTTTAAAAAAAGACCACCAGTTTTTAAGGTGGTAAAAAAATAGAAGGTTTTCCTAGGGATAATATCTGTATATTTGAGATAACAATCTATTTAGCTATTTCCCCATTGAATCAAAATTCTTGAGAAAACAGTATGTTTCTGGTTTACCAGTATGTGTTTACTTCATCTCTCTTCATCACCATCCCCATTAAGTCTCTGAGTAATTTTTAAACAGATGAATTAATGAATAATAGGTATCAAGTTATTGAATTTAAATTAATTATTATAGAAAGTGTTAGCAAACTAAACTTTAATTTTGTAGTTATCGTTTGTCTAAAGCAGTTATTATACTTTTTAGATTCATCTTCTGTATCTGGCATTTGCATCATTTAATTTGTTCATTTCCCCTATTTTATAGTGAAATGTATATTGCTGAATTGTCAGCAGATTTATTTATCTCTTTTTATAGCTATTCTCTAGAGTTGCATTATTGTTCTTTAAGGAACAGTTTTGTGGTTATTTGTAGTGGAAGGCATGGGATATGCTTTAGGATTGTTACTTAGGAACAATCACTTTGTCCCTTTGAAAATATCTAAAAGCATTTTTCCTTCCTGTTAATTCTGAACAGCAGAAATAGTCTTTTCTTCCTTTGTGGTTTTTATTCCTTTGTAATATTTTATATTACTCTGCATAAAGTAATTATGTAATTAGTATTGGTTGTTTTAAAACCTTAAAATATGGCATTATTATTAAATCCTTTGTTGTAGACACTTGACTTGTTCTTTGTTTTGCAGATTAACTAAACTTCAGATATTAGAACTTAGAGAAAACCAGTTAAAAATGTTGCCTAAGTAAGTAAAGGTGTTATCCTTTTAAAAATTCAATTTAGAATTTTTAATCCATATTTCCCTAAAAAGAGTTAGATTTTTATAAAGACTTAAATTTATGGTGCTTATATTGTATGATTCCTGGTGTTAAATTTAAAAATGTGTCTATTGGTGATTTCATAGCTCTCTGAGGCATAATCTTTTGTGTAATACAAAAATTAGACAATACGTTTGTGAGAAAAGAAAAATTAAGTTTGTAAAGCCAACCTGAGTTCTAAATAGAGATTCAAATTCTTAATGTTAGAACCCATACATATCATTTATTAGAGAGATCTGTATAGTCTTCATGTGAAGCTGCTAACTAAAACTTGACTGCTTGGCTTTCTCATCTGTTGTAAATTAGAAATTGGGTGATTGGTTCTCATATTGTAATCTAACATCAAGAAGAGATGGTAGTTTAAGAGCAAATGAGGAGATAAAACTATTGAAAAAAAAACAGGTCTACAAACTCAAAATGCACTGTATTCTTTGATGATTTATTTTAAAAATGTCTTAAAATACCTTGAATATATTGCTATATATTATGTAGGGCTTGACAAACTACAGTCTATGATTAATTATTGCCCATTGTCTATAATTGTGAATAAAGTTTCATTGGAACATAGCCACATTCCTTAATTTACTTATTACTTCTGGCCGATTTTATTCTGTAAAGTAGAGTTCAGTAATTGTGACAAAGACCTTTTGATCACAGAACCTAAAATATTTACTATCTGGTCTTTTATAGAAAAAAAATTCTTAACTAGTATTAAAATAGAATCATTAAGACTTAATTGTTACTTTTTGAGGAGCAAACATCTTCAGTTACCCCAGGAGTTAGTTGTTTTGTTTACTCAGCTTCATCATCTTTTACTGTGTTTGCCACATCAAGTAATGTATCTGTTTTTATATGTCACTTTCTTCTTGCCTGACCAACATGTATACATGCACATGTATGTCTTTTCCTCTGTCCCACATGATTATAAGTTGAGGACAGAGTACATGTCTAGTTTGTTTTTTTCCCCCTCAAATGATAGTTTGTTTTAGCCAAGTATTTATCCAGTGCATGAATGAAGTTTCTAATGATGGTTGTGAGTATAACTTAAAAGTAAGAATTACCATATTAAAAATTTAAAAGGTCTAAATATTTCGTCAATTTAGTACTGGCGTAGCTCAAAACTTTACTGGTTTCTAAGATACCTGAATAACAATATATAAATTGTTTATTATAATAAGTAAGCCTATAATTAATGTGTTGCATTAGTCAGCTTTCTGTCACTGTGACAAAATACCTGAGATAAACAGCTTACAAAGAGAAAAGGTTTATTTTTGCTCAGGTTTCAGAGGTTTCTATCCATGATTGGCCTTATGGCTTTTGGGCCTGTAATGAAGTAACACATTGTGGTGAGAGTGCATGGTGGAACAAAGCTGCTCACCTCTGGGTGTCTGGGAAGCAAAGAGAAAACTGTAAGAGGCCAGGGTTCCAATGTCCCCTTGTGGCACACGCCCTTAATCCCAGGTACTTGGGAAGCTGAGATATGCGATCACAAGTTCAAGTCTAGCCTAGGCATTTTAGCGAGACCTTGCTTATCTCAAAACAAACAACAAAAAACAGGGCCAGGTACAGCTAAGTGCTAGTGCTTGCATAGCATGTTCAAAGCCCTGAGTTCAATGTACTGTATGTCCGACAGGCATGCCACCCATAACCTGGCTTCCTTCTACCAGGCCCCACCTCCTAAAGATTCCATTACCTACCTCCCAGTTGTGCCGCAGGCTAAGGACCAAGCCTTCAACATATGGGCTTTTGGGGGACATTTTAGATCCAAATGCTTATGGTCTGATACCATAGGTAATTCACTGATTTTTAACTCCTTTTAGATATTCAGATCAGGCTCTATCAATAAATTTGATAATATAATTCTTTATTCCTTTCTAAGATATGATTAAAAACTTTGAGACCTCCAAAAATATAAAGAAAGCCATAGTTTTAAATATTAGGAAAGTCACATTCAGATTTATATGTCTGGATATTTTTATGATTAGAGATTTTAACAAAAGGAAGACCTATAATTTTACATATGTTGTTAAGCACAACTTAATACTGCTTAAAGAGTTTGCAGAGTATTCTGTCAGGAACACAAAAAAATGTTATGTCCTTCCTATGAAACAGGAGAGAAGGTAAAATGAGATAAATACAATGACTTTTAGAGGTAGATGACAGAATTTTTTTTTTTTTTTTTTTTTTTTTGGGTACCGGGGATTGAACTCCTGAGTACTCAACCACTGAGCCACATCCCCAGCCCTATTTTGCATTTTATTTAGAGATAGGGTCTCACTGAGTTTCTTAGTGCCTCCTCGCTTTTTGTTGAGGCTGGCTTTGAACTTGCAATTTTCCTGTCTCGCCCTCCGGAGCTGCTGGGATCATAGGCGTGAGCCACCGAGCCTGGTGATGACAGGAAATTTGAGGGATACTATTTCTTTCTTCTCCTTGAATTAGTAAGCCGGACCTTATTCTAAGATAAAATTTTATTTCTGAGATAGATAGACAGATTCATTTATTCATTCATTCTTATGTTCATTCATACGTAGAATGGATTGAGCCCAAGACCTTGCACAGACTAAGCAAACAATACCATTGAGCTGTAACTGACGCTCTATTTTTTTGTTTGGTTTTTGGTGTTGCTGGGAATTGAACCCAGGGCCTCGTGCATGGTATGCAAGCACTTTACTTACTATTGAGCCTTATCCCCAGCCCCTGACCCTCTGTTTTCATTGTTGGTAATGGTATTGCTATTTGTTTGAGTCAAGCAAGTTCTCACTGTGTTGCTCAGGCCAACCTTGAACTTGTGATTGCCTGCGTCAGCCTCCCAAGTAACTGGGATTACAAGCATGTGCTATGACACCCAGTTTATTTACACACTCAGGATAGGTGTGTAAATGGATCGCAGGTTACCAGTATTAGCTACAGAGGGTTGAGGTAGAGATAGATAATTTTGTGTTGTTGTAGTATATTTCTCTTTATTATTACATGTCTGTTTCATTCATATTTTCCTAAACGTTCTGAAACTTATTTTTTTCCTTAAATGTTTTCTGTAATTCAGTTGTTCCAATGTACTAACTTTTCATTTTTATACCCCTGAAACTATTTGTTTTCATAAATTGCCTCCGTTGTTGTTATGTATTCAATAGCTACACATGAATTTTCTCTTGTCATTATAATAATGTCAAAACAAGATGATTTTGTTTTCTTCTTTCAATATTCCTCCCTCTTCACAGCCCTTTTTACTTTTCTCAAAACTTCACCTGGTAAAGTAGTTTGAACATTCAAGCTTAATGTCATAGCATGTGATTTTATACATCTGGAAAAAATTCCTGGAAATTCCTTTTGCTTTTTTTATGTTTTTCCTTTTGCTATAGCTTGCTTCTAGCTTTTTTGGAAAAAGAGAGAGATGAATAAGGAGATAGGATTATAGTGCCTGAGAATAGGCACTCAATAAATCTAAATTAAAGGAGCTTTGAGAAAATTTGGCATTGTGGGATGAATTGAATTAAAGGGGCAGTGATGGAACGGCATGTTTAAAATTTAAAGGTTGGAGAAAATTAGCTTCAGTTTAGGCCATAACATAAATTATGATGTGGATTCTTATATTTTTTAGTTAAAAACCTGAAAAAATATTTAAACTAATTTTTAACATTAATTTTTGTTAAGTTTTGAGAGAAGAAGGAAATATTAGGTATTTTTTTGTCATAATTTAAGATGCCTTTGTGCTTTAAATGAAGTTTATTTCTGAAATATTAACATATGAATGAATAATCTAATGATAGCAGAAATATAGTTGTTATATTATTTTATCATTCCCTATAAAGTCACTAATGTGGAGCTGCTTATGGGTAGTTTAGGGCATCTCAATATATTAAGTAATGAGTTTTTCTAAAAATAGCAATTGAAGAGCATAAATACACATTTGAATTAATTTGTAATTAGTTTCAAAAGATACCTTTGTGGAAAGAAATATAAAAATAAACTGTTTATTTCATCACAAACCAGTTTGTGCATTTTTCTAGCCTTTAGTTGGTGAGAAATGTTGTTAAGTGGGAAGTTTAAAATAATATATTATTGCTTTAAAATAATCTACCAGTTTTAAAATTCAAAACATATATTTTATTGGCTTGAACATGTAAAGAACATGTTAACATTTTGAAAACTATGAGAATTATAGTTATTTTAAAATCTTAGAAATATATGACCAGTCTTGAAAAAAAAACTTGCTGAAATTACTTAGTAAATGAATATATATTTGCCAAATAGTCTTAATTCACTGATATATATGTGTATATACTATATGAAAATTTATTCTGTTACAAAATGAAAAACTTTTATTCATTTTCTGACCTGTGACTTTAAATTCATTGCAATTTCTTCTTAAGAATAGAAAATAAGACTGATGAGAAGCCAAAATTAGAGAATAATCAGTGATTAAATTCATTCTATCTAGAAAATAAATATTGGCTTATTGTTTTAGAAAATTAACATTTTGGCCAACATATGAAAAGCCTATGCTTCGTTACATAAGTATACATTGACTGTGAAATTTGAAAGCTTCCATGTAATTGATATTTTCGTATAGTTAATTCTTTGTAACTCCATTGTGAATAGAACCATGAATAGATTGACCCAGCTGGAAAGACTGGATTTGGGAAGTAATGAATTCACAGAAGTGGTAAGTTCCCATTAATCTCATTCTCTATAAGCCTTACATGTGATCAAGGGCAAAATGTGAAAATTCAAGTATTTCTCTTAAAAATTGAATAAAGGTATACATTTTTTGAGATATAAGATATGAAAGTTCTGCTGGGTATGTATGTGGCATGATCTGTAATACCAGTGACTTGAGGCCGAGGCAGGACGATCAGTTAGCAAGACTCTTGTCTCAAAAAAATGAAAGGGCTGGGATCATTTATTTGTTGGTTTTTTCTTTTTTTAAGGAGTGAACTCCAAGCAATGAATTTTCCTCTTAGAACTGCTTTCAATGTGTCCCTTAGATTCCGATATGTTGTGTCTGTGTTTTCATTTATCTCTAAGAATTTTTTAATTTCCTCCTTGATGTCTTCTATAACCCATTGATC
>NW_025999990.1:3198363-3211152 GCF_001458135.2 Marmota marmota marmota | reverse complement strand
AAAAAAAAAAAAAAAAAAAAAAAGAAAAGAAAAAAGAATGCAACCAATAATTAATGCTGGAGAGGATGTGGAGAAAAAGGAACACTTTCGCACTGTTGATGGGATTGAAAAGTAGTACAACCACTGTAGAAATCAGAACAGAGTTTCCTGAGAAGACAAGGAATGGAACCACTACATGACCCAGCTATACTGATCCTTGGTATTTATCCTAAAGAATTAAAGTTAGCATACTGTAGTGATACATGCATACCCATCTTTATAGCAGCTCAGTTCAAAATCGCCAAACTATGGAACCAGCCTTAAGTGTCCATCAGTTAATAAAGGGATAAAGAAAATGTGTGTGTGTGTAGAAACACACACACAGGAGTTTTATTCAGTCATTAAAAAATGAAATTATTTCATTTGCAGAAAAATGGATGGAACTTGATAATATTATGTTAAGAAAAATAAGCCAAATTCAGAAAATCAGGAGTTGAATGTTTTTTCTCATATTTGGAAGCTAGAGAGGAAAAAGGAAAAGAAAGGTAGGGGAGATTCCATGAAAACTGAAGAGAGATCAGTAGAATAAAATAAAGGGACCCAGGGAGCAGGAGGGGAGAGAAAGTGAAAATACGGGGGAATGATATTAGCCAAATTATATTGTGTCCCTGTATGAATGTATAACAACGAATCCCACTGTTATATACAACTATAATGAAACAAAAATATGGAAAAAATTTAGGTTTCTTTTAAGAAGTACTAGTAGTAATTTGATATTTGTTAACCAATTAGGCAAAAAATCTTACCTGGGAACTCTATCACTGAGCAACTTGTTGGGACCATTAATGGAAACAGGAGGGCAGGAGAGAGGCAGTTTACAACTTAATAGTTGTTTTAAGGACTCTCTTTTTAACTGTTAATTAGAATAACTTTTAGGTAACTAGACTGAACCTTCTTTGCAAAAGTAAATACTAGAGAGGACAAAATAACATTAAATGGAAAGATTTATTTTTTAACTTGATTAAATAAATTACTTGTAATAACTAATTATTGAACTATAAATTTACTTGGTGTATGCAATCTTTTTTCACTAGTGATATTTCAGTGATTATCTAAATACATTGAATTTACCTTATACTGATGCCTAATTTTTGAAAATATTTTTATATTGTCTCAAATCATTGCCTAAAGTGTTATGATATATATTTAAATTTGTTTTTGTAACCTATACCTTGATACTTCAAAAACAAAAAAGAATTGCTGGATATGTATTTTCTGTAAGGTTATTAAAAATTGAACATTTATTTTTTTCCCTAGTCTAAACCCTTGATACCTCTTCAAAAAGAAACTGATACAGAGACTCAGAAAATGGTGCTCACTAACTACATGTTCCCTCAGCAGCCAAGAACTGAGGATGGTAGGAATTTAAGAATTTCTTTTCTCTTTAAAACAAATACAGACTAATCAAAGTAAAGGTGCAAAGTGAATTTTAGGTCTCAAAGATTTTATACTGGTTGGATGAATGATGGAGTGTTGATCAAAAAATTTCTGTCAAAATAATGAGAAAATAAGGTAACATCTCAAGGGTAGCAGACACTTGAATTTGGAGGTATGGTTGTATCATGCTTCTTTGAAATGCCTTTAAATTAAATTGCTAACTTCATCAATTGTAATTCTCCCTATTTAAAATCACATTTACCTCAGTGTTAGGAAATCATATAAGTTTTATGTGATTGAAAGTATTACATGGAAACATTTTATTCACTTCTGTTTTAAACAATCTACTGTTGCAAATTTATATCCTTACAAATCGGTCCATTAGAACAGAATGATCTATGGAATGCTGACTATAAATGTTACTGCTAAATTATTTTCTACACTTTTTCCAACGAGAGAAAATGTACTTTTTGTAATTGGCCAAAACATTTTTTATGAATTACATTGTGAAGACTAAGTAGCAAATTGTTTCTAATATATTTTACTTTGTGTATGTGTAACACTTATTAAATTATACTAAAAATACATGATTTTTTATATGTACGTATTTCTGTAACCAGTAAAAACATCTATGTTCTGAAGTTGTTTATAAGTTAACTCTTAATACATAACATTAAAGAAGAAAATGTAAATTAATCATTTATTTCCATTTATAAAAAAAATTGTGAGCAAGTAAAGTAAATTCTTAAGCTTCAGTTTCCTGATAGGAAATGACAATAGCAGTTCCATTTGAACACAGTCACCATTTATATATTTACATATTGTGTATTGCTTCTTCCAAACTACAGAGTTGAGTAGTAGCAACAGAAACTCTTATGGTCTACAAAATTCTGAAATATTTTATTATTTGATCCTTTACTAAAATAGTTTGCCAGACTGTATAATAGGATATCAAAATCTCTTCTTTAAGAAATTATTCCATTCCTTTTCTCACAGATACTTTAAGTATTAATATTCTATTCTTCCATATACAAGACTGGTTATTTGAATATATTGTATAGCTGATCACAATATTATTTACAAGACATTCACTATTTCTTCCTATTTCCTGTTATCCAGAAATCTTTAGAGATAAAATGAAAATTGAGACCTGAGTCCCAGTGAATAAGACAAATTTTCTATTGATATATCCAAGTATTTGCTATGATTTCCCATACAGCACTATTTGTGCCATAAGCAGAATTTTCACATCTGTTTTAACTTCTTGATTTCTAATGTGTAGAATTATTACTTTCATCTAACAATACATCAATACTGACAGTTTAAAATTAAGCATATTTTATTATGACACATTTCTGTATTCCATTGTATTGCTAAATATGGAGATTAGAGGTACATTTAAATACATGGAAAAGAGATCTTACTTGCAAACCTAATAAAAGATTTAATTATAGACCTTTTAGAGGAGCAATTTGTTATCATCTCACAAATTTTAACTTTAAATTCAATTTAAAAGTTAACAACAATCATTAAACATACCCATGAAACAATAACTTATCAAAACAACTCTTTTTTATTATTTCTTACAAAGAACAAGAAATAGGGGCTTGGGCTGTAGCTCAGTGGTAGAGCGTTCGCCTTCCATGTGTGAGGCACTGGGTTCCATCCTCAGCACCACATAAAAATAAATAAAGATATTGTGTTCAACTACAACTAAAAAAATATTTTAAAAAAGAACAAGAAGTAATTAGCTTAGCGAGTTTTCTAATTGTTATGGGAAGCCCAGGTTTTGAAAATGACTGTGTTTGTGAATCACTTAGCTGATGTGCAGGTGGATGCTGGGGTTGAAAATATCACAAAACAATAAAATGCAGTATTGGGAGGATTGTCGCACATTGGTATCATTAAAATATTGGCAGATTTTGGGAAAGGGCCTATTGCCAATTTACTAGACTACACAGTGAACATGCCAGGGTAATCAGGATTTGGCCAACTAGCCAATACATTGGGTAGAAAATACTATTTAAGGTCCTTAATCTTCAAAGATAAGAGATTTATACAAAAGAGTAAGAAGTGTAGGTAACCAGAAATTGACAAGAATGAGAGGCATGGTCAAAATTGCTTACACCGCCCTGAATGAACACTGGTGTAAAGTTGCTTTGATGTAATCTAACAGTCATCTCTGGGCTGACTAGGGATTAATTGAGATTAATTCCCCCACTGAAGATAGGTGGAGAAATTATATGGATTCTACAAAAAGTCTGTTGGCAACTGCTTAGCTTTGCTTGCCTTTTAATGATATCACAAAGGTAATAGGCATTTGAATCATAGCCCACATTTGGTTTGAACAAAAATAGTCTAATTCATTAAATTAATGTTAAGCAGTTCAGTAAAGCAATTACAATAAAAATTCTGAACATGAGACTTGAAAAGTTTTATTTTTGCTAAATATTCAGGTTGACCACATCTAGGAATTTCAGTTTTTGTATTTGCCAATGTTGAATGCTTTTAATATCTTTTTATTTTGAGTAGGTATAGGCATTTTCTTTTAGTGGGCAAAAGTTGTGATTTTATTTTGTATGCAAAATTTTTATAGAGTGATGTCTAACAGTCAGATGAATTGATTATTTTGAGTTTTAGATTTTTCTTAGGTGCCTAATAATAGGTAGCAAGAAAAATGAGAGTTGTTAAATCTTTATATCTGAAGTAGAATAAGTATTGGTTTTAAAATAAATTTTATTATTCTTTATATTTTGAAATAAAAATTATATTTGGAGTACTTTATTTACTTAGTATCGATGTCATTATATACCATCAGAGCAATCTTTCTCTCTCTCTCTCTTTTTTTTTTTTAGCCAAAATGCTCACTTTATCATCAAACTTGTCCCCTTTTTCTGTGCACACAATGAATCTTGAAATTAAAAAGAAGCATAAATGCAAAATTTAGGTGAAAATGTTCAGTGTATTTATAGTGTTTTAGTTGGTGGATTCTCATCAATAATCCTTTTGGTTGCAAAACAAAAAAGTCAGCTTCAGGGAAGAAAAAATTGTGATCATGACGTTGAAAAGAAAACTTAAAATCAGCTGTACATGGTGGTTCATGTCTGTAATCCCAGAGACTTAGAGGCTGAGGCAGGAGGATTGTAAATTCAAAGCCATCCTCAGCAATTTAGGGAAGCCTTAAGCAACTTAGCGAGATACTGTCTCAAAAGAAAAAATAAAAAGGACTGGGGATGTTGCACAGTGATTAAAGTGCCCCTGGGTTTGTTACCCAATACTAAAAAGAAAGAAATCTTAAAGTCTAGTTGTTACCCTAGGATTTTAAAGCTGGCATTGATCAACCTTAACTGTCTTAGACTTATTGTAACAAATATGAGTTGTAATGAAAACTGTGAACACACAATGATTTTTCATAATTATAGCATTATAATTATAGTATGTAGTCATTTTTTTTTTTTTACTTTTTTCTAGTTATGTTCATATCAGATAATGAAAGTTTTAATCCTTCATTGTGGGAAGAACAGAGGAAACAGCGGGCCCAGGTGGCATTTGAATGTGATGAAGACAAAGATGAAAGAGAGGCACCTCCCAGGGTGAGTTTGTTAGGTTTTCTTTCAAATTTGAAACAGGTCTGCTGATATTTAAATGGATACTCTATGTCTATACTACTACTGTTTTGTGGAAGAAGGGTTATATTCATTCCTTGTCTTTAAGGTATTTATTGATCCAAAATATTTCACACAGAAAGGAATTTGAGAGCATTGTAAAGCTATATATTAAAAGCTAATTATCAAGTATATGTACATGTGAGAAAAAACAAATTATTATAGCTAGAGAAATTAATCAGAACTTTTATCTTTGAATTGGTACTTTCTAAATATCACTAGAGGTAATCATTTTCTTCCCTTGCTCATTTTTAGTGATTACTTTTTCCCCTTTCATTTTCTTTAATGATTTGTTTATATAAATCGTAGAGATAAAGAAGTATTTGTTATGAACACTTTGATTCTTTATGGGATTAAGAATATGTGTTGCAGTGGAATGAGTAGCAAAGAGCATGTTTTCCCATAACTTAAGGATGTGATTATTTGCTTTTTATATAAACTAGCTGAATCTCAGAAGAATGACAGTCTATCTTGGTAAGAGTTTGGTTTCTGGCACATGAAACATGAATATATGAATGTCTGAATTTTAAATGTGTTGGCACGCATGTATCTGTTTCAAAGACAATTGACAACAGGTTTTGGCAGTTTCCATATCATATATCTACAAATGGAAAATATTTAAATGTACCAAAAAAGCTTTTAAAACCCTGAAGTTTACTGTGAGATCTTTGACTATTTTGTGATAAAACCTTACTTACATTTAACGTAAAATGCTTTCAAAACCTATTGTGTATCATCATAGCCATCCCTATAAGGTAATTATCCAATTGTTCAAAGGATTATAGATTCTCTGTGACTGACATTAGAAATATTTATAATTTGTATTTCACTTTTTCTTTAGGAGGGAAATTTAAAGAGATACCCAACACCATACCCAGATGAACTTAAGAACATGGTTAAAACTGTTCAAACCATTGTACATAGATTAAAAGATGAAGAGACTACTGAAGACCCTGGAAGAGATTTGAAACCACATGATGATCAGCAAGTTGTAAATAAAGATATGGGTGTGAAGGTTAGAAAGCTCAATTCAAAATAATTGACTAAAGTCTATTTCAAATTCTTTAAAATGTTTAAGATAATTGACAAAATGATCCTTTTTGTATGGTAAGTGTACATCTAAATTGTTCTCAATTACATGAACTTGGAAATGAGCTTCCTTAATCGTTCTTTCTCCCCATTCTCTGGCTATAGAATGTCCACATTGGCAGGGTGATGTCAGCATTGCCTTTTAAAAATTGTTGAGTAAATACAAATTAGGTCATTATTATCATTCATTATTATGGAAATATTCATTTTCCTCATTTTGATATTGTTCTACTTTACTTAGTTCTAATTTTAAATGTATTTGCTAAATGAACTTTTGACATTTCCTTGGAATGTTGCAGAAACTTTCACAAATCTCTAAATTGTATATTCTTTTAGTGAGTTTCTGCGTACACATTGTATCACGGTAACAAAAGTTTTATCTTGTCATAGTTACTTTGCATTCCACATAAGCAGAAAGACATCTTAACTCTCCTTTTTTGAGCATGCTGAGCCAAGTGACTCACTCAGCCACATCAATCTTAAAACTTCTACAAGGAAGACTATTTGTGATAAATTATGAATTTTAACTTAGCTCATCAATTTATATAGGCCACTCTTCCTGAAGTGGGCATTTTATCTGTGGGTGCTACAGTTTCCATACTTGCAATTTCTTTTAAGATTTATCTAGAGGGGCTGGGGTTGTGGCTGAGCTGTAGAGCTCTCGCCTAGCATGTGTGAGGCCCTGGGTTCAATTCTCAGCACCACATAAAAATAAATACATAAAGACATTGTGCCCAACTACAACTAAAAAATAAATATTTAAAAAAAAGGTTTATCTAGAATTGGAAGTTGATATGTTACTTGTAAATTTTTTCCAAACTTCAATACAAAAATAAGTATAAAACTTAAAGAATATGAGATTTTTGTTTTCTTATTTTACTTAGACTTCCGAAAGTACTACTCCAGTAAAAAGCAAAGTGGACGACAGAGAAAAGTATATGATAGGAAACTCTATACAGAAGATCACTGAACCTGAAGCTGAGATCAGTCCTGGAAATTTACCAGTGACTGCAAATATGAAAGCCCCTGAAAACGTGAAGCATATTATTAACCATGATGATGTTTTTGAGGTATATGACTTTATGATTATTCTGGAAAAATTATAAGAATCTTCAATTTAATTTTTCATTACTGCTAACTAAAGATAGAAAACCGATATTATGATTGCAGAAAATAGGCTAATGAATTCATCATTGGGAAATTTCATATTTACTAAAATATCACTTATTTACTACTTTAAAGTACAATATTTAGGCAGTTTTATTACATAATAGTTTGTTCTACTATAAAATACATAATTATAATTCTTTTATTTCTGTAACTCAAAAATGAAAAGGCTGTATAGGCATAAGTCTATTATTTGACTAAGCTTTTATTTTTTAATGTGAGTGTTTTTTTGGTTAAAAATATCTTAAGGGCCTGGGGTTGTGGCTCAGTGGTAGAATGCTTGCCTTGCATGTGCAAGGCCCTGGGTTTGATCCTCAGCACTACGTTAAAATAAAGTTTAAAAAAAAATCTTGAGACTATTTTTCTGATGTAGAGTTTCTTCTAGTGAATCAACAAAAGCTCTAACTTAAAAACAATTTTATTGAGATATAACTCATATCCTATAATAGTCACTAATTTAAGGTGTACAGTTCAGTGGCTTTTAGTGTGTATGTATGTATACATAAATATATATATTTTTGCAGCCATCACCACAGTCACTTCGTGAACATTTTTATTACCCCAGAAAGAAATCCTGTATACCCTATTACTGCTCAATCTCTCCATCCTCCTCAGTCTTCAGCAACCACAAATATACTTTATCTGCCTCTATAGATTTGTCTATTCTTTTTTTTAAATTTTTTTATTGTTGGTTGTTCAAAACATTACATAGTTCTTGATATATCATATTTCACACTTTGATTCAAGTGGGTTATGAACTCCCATTTTTACCCCATATACAGATTGCAGAATCACATCAGTTACACAACCATTGATTTACATGTTGCCATACTAGTGTCTGTTGTATTCTGCTGCCTTTCCTATTCTCTACTATCCCCCCTCCCCTCCCCTCCCCTCCCCTCTTCTCTCTCTACCCCCTCTACTGTCATTCATTTCTCCCCCTTGTATTATTTTCCCCTTTCCCCTCACTTCCTCTTGTATGAAACTTTGTATAACCCTGAGGGTCTCCTTCCATTTCCATGCAATTTCCCTTCTCTCTCCCTTCCCCTCCCACCTCTCATCCCAGTTTAATGTTAATCTTCTTCTCATGCTCTTCGTCCCTACTCTGTTCTTAGTTACTCTCCTTATATCAAAGAAGACATTTGGCATTTGTTTTTTAGGGATTGGCTAGCTTCACTTAGCATAATCTGCTCTAATGCCATCCATTTCCCTGCAAATTCTATGATTTTGTCATTTTTTAATGCAGAGTAATACTCCATTGTGTATAAATGCCACATTTTTTTTTTATCCATTCGTCTATTGAAGGGCATCTAGGTTGGTTCCACAGTCTTGCTATTGTGAATTGTGCTGCTATAAACATCGATGTAGCAGTGTCCCTGTAGCATGCTCTTTTTAGGTCTTTAGGGAATAGACCTAGAAGGGGATTTGTCTATTCTTGACATTTTGTATAAATAGAACCATACAATATGTAGTCCTTTGTAACTAATTTCTTTGGCTGAGTATATTGTCTTCAAATTCATATTGTAGCATATATCAGTGCTATTCCATTGTATACCACATGTTTCTTCTTCAGTTGATGGACACGTGGGTTATTTCTTTTTTGGCTGTAATGAATAAGGCTGCTGTGAATATTTGTGCACAGGTTTTGTATGGATATGTATTTTCATTTCTCTTGTGTATAGGAGTAGAATTGTGGGAACATATAACAACTCTTTATTCAACAGTTTGAGGAATTGCCAAATAGTTGTAGCATTTTATATTCCCTTTATACAGTGTTAGTGGTATTGTGAGGTGGTAACATTGTAACATTTTATTAATAAAACTATTTGAAGTATTTTTTATTTATAGCTGCACTGTCCACTCTGTAATAGCTACAAATGGCTATTTCAATTAGATAAAACTTAAAAGTTGAGCTTCTCAGTCACACTGGTCATATATTTAATGGTCAGTAACCATATCTGCCTGGTTACTGGCTATCACTAACCTGTATTAGCATAGAAATAGAGCATTTCCATCACTTTAGAAAGTTCTGTTAGACAGCATTGGTATCTAGAAATAGTGATGTTTTGGGTTATAATAACATCTTTCTCTTTTGGGTAGTGGGGTACCAGGAATTGAACTCAGGGGCATTACATCCCCAGCCCTATTTTGTATTTTATTTAGCAACAGAGTCTCACTGAGTTGCTTAGTGCCTGGCTGTTGGTGAGGCTGGCTTTGAACTTGCGATCCTTCTGTCTCAGCCTCCCAATTACAGCGTGCACCACTGCCCCCATCCAGTGTCATCTTTATTTCTTAAGATTCAAAGCACATCATTTATTTTCACATTTATCCTATGAGCTTGCATTTACTATGGGGGTAAAAAGAAAACTCGAAAGTTTTTGAACGTATTACAGAAGGATTACATCTCTAATGTACTATTGTATGCATTAAAGCCAATATAACATAGAAAAAGTTATGCTTATCCCAGCAAACTTAGTACTCACTTAGTGAGTCTCTATGTTTAAGGTACTATGTTTGGAGTATAAAAATAACTAACCTCATGCTGTGCTAAGGGTTTAAGAAAAGTATTAAGTGTTACCAAAATTGAGAAAAATATTTTTCTAGCTATGAAGATCCATGGATCTTTTTAAGGAGAAGGAAGCATTGGACCTATATTTTTGAAACATTTTTATTGAAAGAAATAGGAAAACTGAATGAAGTTTGGAGGGGATAATGAGAGCAAAAGAATGGCATTTGGAAGATATGAAAAAGAATTGTTCCATCTGATCGAATATGTCAGGGTTACTATTATGAAGTTAAATCATTGGGTCCTGAATGCTACTGTGATAGAGCTATGATGTGTCATAGTTATATTACAGTAGCTATTGAATTCTCTAAGCTTGATGGCATCTTGAATGAGGATAGCAGAAAATACAGGCTGCAAGTTAGTTGTGAGAATATTATAGGAGATACAGCATGTGAAACTCTGGCTATAACGAAAGGAGAAGAGAAAATAGTGACATAACCATGACTAATTAAGTTGACAATGCCATCAACAGAATAGGGTTTTAAAGAGAATATACAGGCTTGGAAGAACAGGTTTGCTTTTGGATATGTGGAATCTGAGCAATTGGCAAGACCAGTTAGATATTTCCAACAGAAGTATGGATCTTCAGGCCAGAAGAAAAATCAAAGCTAAATTATAAATTACAGAATTGTTTATAATAAACAGTTTTTGAAGAAAATGTAGTATCTTTGTGGACAGCCTAAGAAAGCGGGGAGAAATGTGTATGGAGTGATAGTGGTGGAATGTTCAAGTAACAAAGATTGATTGATATGAGCAAAGGAGACAGAAAGGTGGCAAGAGATTTAGGGAAAAAAAAAGCCCATGTGTAGTTTAATTTTATGAAGGGAAAAGTGTGTCCAGCAGTCTAGATGCTGTAGACCTCAAAGATTAAAGTAAATCATTTGCCCTTGTCCTTTTCTCTTATTCACATTCACTCTGTCATTAAGTCCTGATAATTTCAAAATTTCTTTGAAATTCTTTTCCTCTTTACCAGCCACCGTTGCCATTGCCTAAAAACAGGTATAATCTCTTTTTTTTAAGGACTGATGACAGGTAGATTCCTTTCTACTTGTCTTTTACTTCCTGTACATTCTTCTTATCAGAACTATATGCCAAGCACTTTTTATTTTGAGACAGGCTTTTGCTAAGTTGCCCAAGTGGGCCTCAAACTTAGGATCTTTCTGTCTCAGCCTCCCCCCAAGCAGCTGTGCCACCATCCTCAGCCAGAGTTACTGTTTTAAAGTATAATTTTTATTCTTGTTTCTTCCTGGTTTGGCAACTTCTAATAATGACCAGTACATACATAAATTGAGTGTGTACTCAGAAAGCACCAATTCTCTAGGCAATTCAGTCTGTCATTTTTGTCTCTTAACAATTATTCTTAGTTTATCCTGAATTCTAGCTGTATGACTTGACATACCTTTTATTTCCATGCATCTCTCTACTCAAAATGTAATTCTTGGTCTGGGTCTATAGCTTAGTGGTAGAGAACTTGCCTAGCATGTATGTGGCACTGGGTTTGATTCTCAGCACCACATAAAAAATAAATAAATAAAGGTATTGTGTCCATCTACAATTTAAAAAAAATTAAAAATGTAATTCTCCTTAAACACTAAAATGAATTTACCTCCTCTACCTACTATACTAGTTTTCATTATATACAGTCTGGACCAGGGTTGGCAAACTAAGACTTCTGGCCTAAATCTTGCCCTCTGCCTATTTTTGTATGGCTTGCAAGCTAAGAATAGGTTCATCTTATTTACAAGTTGATTTAAAATTCAGTATAATAATACTGTTTTATGACATGAAAATTTCACAAATTCAAATTATGGTATATATTAATAAAGTTTTATTGTAAACAAACACTCATTTTTTTACATATTTTTGAATATTTGAAACAGAGACTCTGTGGCCTGCAACACCCAAAATGTGTTAGTACTTAGAGTACCTTTTTTAAGGACTTTGTTTCATCATATTAACTAAGAGTATTTAGCCTGCAGAAAAGCTGATTTCATCTACAAGATATATAATATTAAAATTTTTCTATTAATATTTGTTTTCTAACAAGTCATTTTCTTTGCTATATGATAGCACTCCGTTGTAGGTACCTGGGATGGTTACCAAATATCAGGGGGAAAATACTGAGAATATTAAAAATTCTGTCTACAAATTGGGTAAAAATTGCCATAAATTTGTTTTGACAGTAGACTGTCTGAATCCAGTGATCAATAAAAGAATAAATTTGAGAACTAGAGAGAGATTGTTTTTTAATAATTTTTTTCCCCCAGAACTAGGAATTGAACCCATGGGCACTGTACCACTTAGCTGCATCCCCACCCCTTTTTATTTTTATTTTAAAATAGGGTTTTGTTAAAGTTTATGAGGCTGGCCTTGAACTTTTGGTCCTCTTGTCTCAGCCTCCTGAGTCACTGGGATTATAGGTATGTGCCATCATATGGTGAGGGAGAGATTCTCTTGAGGCACTGTCATTACACTTGAGTTTTTCAGAGGCAGGGATTGTGTTTTATTCATTTTTGTCTGTCTTACTTTTTGATGTAGTACCAGGTACATAGTAATCATTAATATAATTGAATAAGGCCTGCCACAGAAATTTCTCCCATAGGTATTTTGGCATGTTGTTAATAGTTAGCATAGTTTATGGCCATATCTTGAAAAAGTCAAATTGTATACTAATTTTAACTATTACAATAAAAAGTTTTCCCCGGAGGCTTGGGAGGCTAAGGCTAGAGGATCATGAGTTCAAATCCAGCTTCAACAACTTATGGAGACAACTAAGCAACTCAGTGAGACCCTGACTCTAATAAAATACAAAAAAGAGCTGGGGATGTGGCTCAGTAGTTAAGTGCCCCTGGATTCAATCCCCAGTACAAAAAAAAAAAAAAAAAA
>NW_025999990.1:3142784-3198350 GCF_001458135.2 Marmota marmota marmota | reverse complement strand
AATCCCCAGTAAAAAAAAAAAAAAAAAAATGTTCTCATGCATATTCTTAATATTCTTTGTTTTCCTTCTGATGTTTTTATGATATAACATTTCACTTAAAGAATTCAAAACATAACTTTCATAAATATTTCCCTTTTTTTCTTTAAACTAGGAATCTGAAGAACTGTCTTCTGATGAAGAGATGAAAATGGCAGAGATGCGACCACCATTAATTGAAACCTCTATTAACCAGCCAAAAGTCGTAGCACTTAGTAATAACAAAAAAGGTTAGATACTGAAGGAAAGCACTTAGAAATGGCCTGAATAAAATTTATGGATTTTTAAAGATAGATTTCACTTAATGTTCTCTTATTTAAAGCATATTTTAGAAACACAATTTTAAACATGCCTTCTAAAAAGTTCTCCTCCTGAAAAAAAATCTACCAAGTTTTTTCTTAATAGATTTTTTTCTCTCTTTTCATGCAAATATACTTACAAGGGCATGGACTCTACAGGCAGAGAAACCTAAGTTATAATTCCATCTCTACTACTTAACCTGCTAGATGATCCTTGGGTTATTTAATTTTATCCATATGTATATATCTGTTTTGATATGCAGTGGGACTGATGAAGGATTTTGTGTCAAATGCCTGGATTATATAACGTATTCGTATGTAGCACAGTACTTGATACATAGTAGATGCTCATTATTAATGTTATATATCTAGAAAAATTTTTAAATTCCTCCCCCCAATCCTGCCATCGATTTGTTTATGTAACTGAATTTCAGAGTCTTAGAAATGAAATGGATCTTAATGGATATCTCTCTTTCTTCACTCATCCATTGCCACCACTGTCTTATTATCTTTATGCTATTTACCAAATGTTTGTCCAGCATTTTGTTTTTGTGATACTTATTATCAAGGTATACCTTGGGTTTATAATGATTGTGGTGGTGATTCCTAGTATTTCTTGAGCACTTCACTTACTAGTTGTTTAAGTATTAGGCTAAATATTTTACATAATATTATCTAAGAATCATGATAACCCCATAAGAAAGAAAAATAATAGCTGTATATCTAGGAAAGTACTTTAAAAACCATCTACTTTAATAGTATTTTAGAAATTAAGAATCCAGTACTCAAAAACTTTGAGGTTGAGATTATAAGACTACTTGAGCTACGTTTCTCAGATCTGAGAACAGCAAAAATACTCTTAATTTCAAATGATCATCTATGAATATGTCTACAAACACTTTTTCCATGACTTGGCTAAAATTGAGGTAGTTTTAAAATATCTTTTTTCAATTACTTTTTAAAAGCTCTACTTTGTACTACGTGTCTATAATAAGAGAATGAACAGATACATTCTGTTTAATATAATTGGTAAAGAATTATCTAACATTGACAGGTTGTCATTCATAAACAATTCTGTGAAATGCTGTAAAAACAATTAGAAATAAGAGAGTTGACCTTTGAAAATTCTTTGATTTGCTTGTTGTGTGTTTGTGGCTTGCTTACATTATTCCTTTCTATTATCACCATATATAGAAAAAAAATCACATATTTATGAGATAATTTCTTATCCAATTAAGGTTAGAAATGTAAACTAAAAACTATCTTTGGTTTTGGATTTTCAGAATTATAAATGGCTAGAATGTGTATTCACTATAATTAATTGAGATCTTTAAAAACCATACATTGTGTCAGTAAACTAAATCAAATTTTGGGAAGCCCTTACTTTGATTACATTAAAAACAGTATCATGAGCCAGGCGAGGTGGCATCTCCTGTAATCCCAGCAACTTGGGAGAGACCAAGTCAGGTGGATTGTAAATTGGAGACCAGCCTCAGCAATTTAGCAAGGCCCTGTCTCAAAATAAAAACTAAAAAGGGTTGGGAGATAGCTGGATATAGTAGTGATAAAGAACTTCTGGGTTCAGTCCTCAGTACCAAAAAAAAAGTATCATGATCTTGAAATTCTTTAATCTTTCTGTGTATTTAGGAGTGTATTTTCAGGGGTGCCTCTGGTTATCTTCTTATCTGTATTATATATTACCTCATCTGTGGAAGCAGGACAATGTAATTACCATTTGTCATCACTGAAAAGCATTTCCCACAAAATCTTGGTGAATTTATCAGTGATCTTAAATTTTTTGTTTGTTTCAGATGATATGAAGGATACAGATTCTTTATCAGATGAAGTTACACACAATAGCAATCAAAATAACAGCAATTGTTCTTCTCCATCTCGGATGTCTGATTCAGTTTCTCTTAATACTGATAGTAGTCAAGACACTTCACTGTGCTCTCCAGTGAAACAAACTCATATTGATATTAGTTCGAAAATCAGGTTTGTGAACATTTACAAATTTGTTTATTTATTTATTTATACAATAAATAAATACATGACTAAAACAAAGAGTTTCACAAATATTATAGAAGTGATTCTAGCAGTATGTTTTCTTCCTCCATTTTATAGCTTATTATCTATATCATTTTTATACATTTCAATTTGAAAGCAGTATTTTAAGTGGGGAACAAAAACAAGATAGATTCTCTATCTCTTCTTTTAACATTTCTACAGTATTTTTAGATATTATAGCCTAAACAGCCTATTTGGAATCATTCAAGCTCAAAGCGTTATTTTTGTACTTAGAAATGCAGGGAGATGCTATTGAAGGGTTCATTTAGATCCTCTTGATTGGTGCTGTGTATTTGGTCTAGACTTAATTTTTGCACAGCATACCCTCTGAGAAATATAAACATTAATTTAATTCTAGTATCCTGGAATTTGACACAAGTTTAAAACTAATTGTATTATTTAAGCTCTTAAGAAATTTGTCTTCAAAACAAAAACTGAAATTGATTTCCATGCATGTATGAGTTTGTTGTCATGAACCCAACTACTATGTATTACCATAAAACTCTAATTTAAAAAAATTTTAAAAACAAACAAAAACAGAAAAATAAAAACTTACGTCTTTTGATCTCAGTGTCAGTCTTGCAGGTGGAGTTTGCTTGAGAGAAAGATTTGGGCAGTAGGTGAAACAAAAGCTGGTTGTACAGATATTTTCAATGATCATTTAGAATTAAATTGTTCTTAAATTCTAGGCATATTTAAGTAAAATTTATGTCTATTTTAAAAAGAAGACAAATTTTCTGAATTTAGATATTTTGTAATTATAATTATTATCATTTGAATGTGTTCTCTGAATTTTAGGTTATGACCTCATGTTTTAAAAAAACAATTTTATAATCTCTTAGATGGTAATGATGGAAGGCCCTGGGGCTGTAGCTCAGTGGTAGAACACTTGCCTAGCACATGTGAGGCACTGGGTTTGATCCCCAGCACCACATAAAAATAAATAAATAAAATAAATTTATTGTGTGTGCCTACAACTAAAAAAAATTTTTAAGAGATAATGATTAATTTTTTAATAAAAATTTTACTAATCATATTTTTTATGTAATGAAGTAAGGTTTAAGCAAGGAATATACCGATAACTATTTGTACTGTATTTCTATTTGTACTGTATTTCTAATACTAAATGTTATCTTTTGTTTACTGGAGAAAACAATATTAAAGAATATTTGTAGAAACATAACTTGAATACACCAATGTGTTTGTGTACCACCAAGTAGAAATAACATGTTTTCCATAATTCTGGATGGCACTTTTGTAAAATATTTGACAGGTACAACATAGTCACTTAGAGGTACAATTAACATACAGTAAGATTTGCCAGTTTTTTTGTTTTGTTTTGTTTTGTTTTTATGTGTGTGTGTGTGTGTGTGTGTGTGGTGCTGGAGATTGAACCCAGGGCCTTGTGCATGTGAGGCAAGCACTCTACCAAATGAGCTGTATCCCCAGCCCAATGTAGTCACTTAGAATAGTGATTAGATTTAGTTTCTCTTTTGATCCTTTTTGCTTATTTTTAATGCAGATCTTTGAGTGACTTTAGTTCTTTACTTTGTATAATTTCCTTATTTGTATATTTAAATTTAATAATAGCTACTTAGTTAATAAGTATGATTAATAATGTAAGGCTTCAGAATTACCCATAAAAATATCCTGTATTCTTTACATCACTACTAAGGTTATTGTCTTTTTCCATATTCTGCCAATCCTCAAGCATTTCACATTACAATGAGGATCAGAATGGGATACATAATTCCACTTTTGTTCATAGTTTGGGTACATTAAACTATTTTGTGGAAAATTTGAGCATATTGATGAAAATTAATCTTGATATTAGAGTTTTAGTGATATTTTACTTGTCTCCAATTTAAATCTATGTCACTTGACTTAAGCTAATATTTTTCATTTAAATTTAATTTTAACTAATTTATAAAAACCTGAAAATTGTCCAAGTTAAGGGGTTAAGTGATGTTTTGATACATGTATATATCATATAGTTAAGGTAATATTTCAAAATTACAAGCTTAATAATAAATGCTTTTCATTTATGACTCTATCAACTTATTTTAACTTGTGTTACCTATACATAAAATAGTTATTAGTGGTTCCCTCATGACCAAGAAAACTTGATTTTATTTTATTTTTTTTTTTCAAAAAACTATCTGTATTTTAGGCAAGAAGATGAAAACTTTAACAGCCTTTTGCAAAATGGAGATCTTTTAAACAATTCACCAGGGGAAAAATTCAAGGTTCATGATAAAAAAGATTTTAACTTACCTGAATATGATTTGAATATTGAAGAGCGATTAGTTCTAATTGAGAAAAGTGTTGATTCAACAGCTACATCTGATGAATCTCACAAATTAGACCATATCAACATGAATCTTAATAAACTTGTGACTAATGATACATTTCAACCAGAGATTATGGAAAGATCAAAGACACAGGATATAGTACTTGGATCAAGCTTTTTAAGCATTAATTCTAAAAGAGAAGCTGAACATTTAGAAAATGGAAACAAGTATCCTAATCTGGAATCCATAAATAAGGTAAATGGACATTCTGAAGAAACTCCACAGTCTCCTAGTAGGACTGAACCACAAGATACCAGTTCTTCTGTAGACACTGGTGTTTCCAAAAGCACTGAAGATCTCTCCCCTCAGAGAAGAGGTTCAATAGGATCTGTTGTAAAATCTCACAGTATAACTAATATGGACACTGGAGGTTTAAAAATTTATGACATTCTTAGTGATAATGGACCTCAGCAGCCAAGTGCAACAGTTAAAATCACATCTGGTATTGATGGAAAAAATATAGTCAGAAGCAAGTCTGCTACATTATTGTATGATCAACCATTGCAAGTATTTACTGGTTCTTCTTCATCTTCTGATTTAATATCAGGGACAAAGGCACTTTTCAAGTTTGATTCAAATCATAATCCTGAGGAACCAGATATAATTAGAGCCCCCACAAGTGACCCACAATCTACACCTCAGATATATGGTCCTCCACAATATAATATTCAATACAGTAGTAATGCTCCAGTCAAAGACACTTTGTGGCACTCCAAACAAAGTCCCCAAATAGACACTGTCAGTTTTCCTTCTCAGCGCCTTCCAAGATCAGAGAGCACAGAAAATCACAGCTATGCTAGACATTCTGCTAATATGAATTTCTCTAACCATAACAATGTTAGAGCTAATACTGCATACCATTTACATCAGAGACTTGGCCCAACAAGACATGGAGAAATGTGGGCCATCTCATCAAATGACCGACTTGTTCCTTCAGTAACTCGAACTACAATTCAGCGACAAAGTAGTGTGTCTTCAACAGCCTCTGTAAATCTTGGTGATCCAGGTTCCACAAGACGTGGCCAAATTCCTGAAGGAGATTATTTATCATACAGAGAGTTACATTCAGCAGGAAGAACTCCTCCAATGATGTCAGGGTCACAGAGACCTCTTTCTGCACGAACATACAGCATCGATGGTCCAAATGCATCAAGACCTCAGAGTGCTCGACCCTCTATTAATGAAATACCAGAAAGAACTATGTCTGTCAGTGATTTCAATTATTCACGGACTAGTCCTTCAAAAAGACCAAATGCAAGGGTCAGTTCTGAGCATTCTTTATTAGATCCTCCAGGAAAAAGTAAAGTTCCTCATGATTGGCGAGAACAAGTACTTCGACACATTGAGGCCAAAAAGTTAGAAAAGGTAATTGAACTTGGGTTTTTTATTCTCTTTATGAACTTATTTTCCTTAAAAATGCTTGGTATTCTTTGTCTTTTAGTCAAAGTGAAACAAAATACTCTGAATTACTGATTATCTACTTACATTCTAGGAATTTTTCCCTGATACTGAGAACAGAGTTTCAAGTTTAAACTTAGGACAGTTGAGATGATAGTGTAAGCTTTTTTCTTATCTCTTACTCCCCAGTGATTCTAATGTCCATATATTACTATATATATATATATATATATATATATATATATATATATGTGTTTTTCTCTTTCAGATTGTACACATTTATTAGAAATAATACATGTGTATTTCTCTTTAGCATTTTCTGACCTCCTGCTCATTACTAATAAGTGTTGATTATGTAAATGTTTTGAAAAAATATCAGTTCACTATATAGTTAACAAAATAACAGGAGATGCATTTGCAAATGTAAATATTTCATCTAACATTGTCATTGACACAGATGACTTATGGCATGGCATTTAGTCTTGACTTTTCTCAACTGCATTTCTGACCTTCTTAAACTTAGTTTGAGTCTTTCTATGGCTCCAGTGTGCCTTGGAAATAGTTGATAAAATAATGCTCTTGTTCAGTTTAGACTTTTATATGTAGATCTTTGCCTTTTGAAAACAGTTAAAAATTAAAGAAATAAAATTATTCTATAAAATCATTATAAGTGCCATGGTATGTGGCCCAACTGCATAAGGCATATTTCTTAAGATTTAGGTTTATGGGCTGGGGTTGTGTGGTAGAGCGCTTGTGTAGTGTGCATGAAGCTCTGGGTTTGATCCGCAGCACCATAAAATAAATAAATAAATTAATTAAAGGTACTGTGGCCATCTACACTAAAATTACTTTAAAAAAAAAAAAGATTTAGGTTTCTATATCTCATTGGATTTTATCCAAGAATTATATTTCCTGTTTATTAAATATATAATGTTTTTAAATATAACTGAACTATATAGTCTCAGCCATTATATTTTTAAAATCCTTAAATGTTTTGAGAAATAAATGCCTAGAATATGGTTAGTACTTTATATCAGTTCATATTAAGTCACAGAATATAATTTTTAACTCTTTGCAGTAAGGTTTTCTCAACTTTGAATAGCTGAACAACTATAAGCTGTAGTGACTTCATTGTCACCTGCCAGTTTTGTTTCAGCTGTAAGTCTACACATATTATTGAGGCTGTTTGAACTTGTGCGCTTTTTTGGAATTTGGAATTTTCTTAACAAAAGGATAGGAGTAATATAACTCTGTTTTATAAATAATCTTCTGGTGGCAGTGTGGAAGTAGATTTTAGGAGGAAGAAGGCTATAGCCAGGTTCAGTTATAAAGGCCATTTGGTGATCCACTTAAGAAATGAAATGTGAACTGTTATCAATTGAATTGAGACAAGGGAACAAATTCAAGAGATGGCTCTGAAATTGACTTTAAGAAGTTTACTTCTCATTTACTGTTTCTATAATCAGTGATTGAAGAAAAGGGATATAGCTTCAAATATATGTCTTAAATAACTATTTTTGGGGGAATGGCACTATTATTAGACAAAGATGAGGAGTGGACTTGGAGGAAGAAAGGAATTTGGTTATTATATTCTGTGTAGTTTACTTCTAGAGGGCTTATTCTCCCACTTTCCTGTCTGAGTGATGTGTCTGGTCTTCAATAAATAGGAAGCAAGTTCATTGTGCCTCTTAGCTTTTTTTTTTCCATTGCATAAAATACATATTTAGAAATTTGCTGTGCAGTTTCTTGGAGAGTGAATGACAGTAGTTTTCTAGTTGTGTCCTTAGACATAAAAATCGGTGAAACTAAGATAAGACTTGTGAGAAAAGAAACAGGGCAGACTGAATATAAATTCCACACCTGACATTCTAACTCCACTTCTAAGGATGCATAGATCATACTTGGAAGATAAGAGGAGTATTCTTCCCCTTATATACTTACCTGGACACCCACCTTCCAGACTACCAGTTGACTAGTGAGTGGTATATTCTAGCTCATGGGTTGGGATTCTTTTCCAGCATATACCAAAAGTATGTTGCTGCTAGTACTGTTGTAGTTCAGCTGCATTCTTTCTAGGGTGTGTGTTCTTTCTAGGTGTCTTTGTGTTTTGTTTGTTTTTTCTTTTTTGCGGTGCTAGGGATAAAACCCAGGGCCTCATGCATGCAAGGCAAGCACTCTGCCACCGAGTTTTTGCCCAGCCCTCTCCATGTCTTTTTTTTTTAATATTTATTTTTTGTAGTTGTAGTTGGACACAATAACTTTATTTTATTTATTTATATGTGGTGCTGAGGATCAAACCCAGGGCCTTGCAGGTGTGAGGCGAGCGCTCTACCGCTGAGCCATAATCTCAGCCCCTCCATGTCTGTCTTAAATGTTTTCTTTGTTTCTTTCTGATTTTAAAAAGTATTCAAATGAGAGTCTGTTTTTACTTTAACATGTATGAAAGTTTTGTCTTCAGATATATTATAAAAAAGTATTCTTATATTTAATAAACCATATTTTTAAAGAATTTACCAGAAAATAAATGTGTGACCACTCTGACTTTTTAAGTAAAAAATAATAAGAACTACTATATGATATAGCATTTTGACAGAATAACTTAACTGTTCAGAAACTTGTCTCTAATGTATAGTATGTTCATTGTACAAGTAACTTTGATTTTCCTTCCTCAGTTGCTTCATCTATAAAATAGGCACAATAAACAGAGCTATGCTAGGATTGTTTAAACATTAAATGAGGGCTAGAAGTGTAGCACTGTTATAGAGCACATCCTTAGCATGCACAAGGCCCTGGGTTCAATTCCCAGCACTGCCCCCACCAAAAGTTAATACATAAAACCACTCAAAAACAATAAGTGTATATATAAGTGATAGTATTTATTACTGTCATCCTCATCCTCACCAATCATCTAAAATATAAAGATTAGACAACTTAAAATTAATATTTTTATTAAACATCAAAATACTTTATAGTAAAATAAGTTATTTTATGGTGTTAAACAATTATTTTAAAAAAATTTTTAAAGATAGTTCCTAATTTAATATGAATAGATTTCTTATATCAAAGATAAAGGCCTTTTCCGAAAATTAGTATCTATATGTATTTAGCTTGTAAATTTAACCCATCTGTCAAGGATGACAATCTTGAAAAATATTTCTGTCACATACTTATATGACAGGAAAACAATAATAAAACATCAATAGTGATACTTTGTGAAGCTATATATTTATTCATATACACATATATAAGACTCTAGCAAAAATAGAATTTTTTAAAGAAATTCAATGTTTTTTCCTAACTTTATTATTAGTTATATCTTGTTCAGAAAAAAATATTTTATAGGAAATATAGTTCATAAAGTGAAATGCTAATGTATTAATGGTAATTATCAATGATGAGATTTGTGGACTCTTTTTTTTTTTTTGGTACTAGGGATTGAACCCAGGGGCACTTAGCCACTGAACTACATCCTCAGTCCTTTTTATATTTTTTTTTTTTTTTTTTCCTTTTTATATTTTAAGACAGAGTCTAACTAAGTTACTGTAAGCCTTGCTAAATTGCTAAAGCTGGCCTTGAATTTGGATTCCTCCTTCCTCAGCCTCCTGAGCCACTGGGATTACAGACTGTGCCACCACGTCCGGATTTTTTTAAATTAATTAATTATAATTAAGTATATATGACAGCAGAATGCATTTTGATTCATTGTACACAATTACAGCACAACTTTTCATTTCTCTGTACACAATGTAGCAGCTTTTTTGTTTTGAGATGGAGGTCTCACTACTTTGCACAGGCTGGACCTGAGCTCCTGGGCTCAGCCAATTCTTCTGCCTTATCCTCCCAAGTAGCTGAAACTATGTATGTATGCTACTGTGCCCAATGTGGAGATTTTAAATTTTAAAAGTAATTTTAAGTTTTGTTTTAATTTTAGGGCTGGGGTTGTGGCTCAGTGGTCTGGCACATGTGAGGCACTGGGTTCGATCCTCAATACCATATAAAAATAAATGAATAAAATAAAGGTATTGTATCTGTCTACAACTAAAATTTTTTTTAATTTTGGTTTTAATTTTAAATCTAAGGATAAATATAAACTAACGATGCATGTCAGAGTAATCATAGAATATAAGCCTATTCAAGGAAAACTCTATTTTTTGAAACACAGGTAAAAAATTGATACGTTGGAGTAAGATTAATAGGTTAGGGCTAAGGATTTATCAGGAAGGAATGCTGATAGCAGGGAAAAACAGATCTTTAACCTGGTTGAGTTAATGATTTATTTTGAGAAATTTTGATAATAAAATTTAGGTCAGATTATGGACGTAGATGGTCCTTATAACAGTTAAATTTATTTAGGACTTCCAAAATGCCAGGAAGCACCATTGTATAATTATCCTTCTGCACAAATATTTCTAAATTTTCATGCAAGACCTATGAGGTATCTTCCCCCCACCCCCACCACAATACCTTTATTTTATTTGTTTATTTTTATGTGGTGCCAGGGATTGAACCCAGTGCCTCATGCTTGCTAGGCAAGCACTCCACCACTGAGCCACAACCCTGGCCCTGAGGTATCTTTATTATCACATTTTGTAGTAAAGAAATTGAAGCACAGAATATTTAAGTAATTTTTTCAAAATGATATGTGTTATATGGAGGAAAGTAAAACAATTTTGAAAGTCCAGGAGAACTACTTAATGTTCTAAACTAAAGACTGATAATAATAAAAGAGTTATTTTAGGATATCTCAGACAAAAATGTTCAGGATGAATGGATATTATTGAAACTGTTTTGGAAAACAGTTTCAATAATAAAGCAGCTAAATGATTAAAACCTGGGCTAGGATTGTGACTGAAATGGAGATGAATCTAACACTTTGACAACAGTTATTTTGTTTTAGGGATTGGATGAGAGATAGGATTCAAGAAGTAGCCAAGTTTCTGGTTTGGTATATTTGGTTGTCAACATTTTTTTAAAATACTGGAAATTATAGGCCGGAATTGTGGCTTATCCGCAGAGTGCTCGCCTAACACATGTGAGGCACTGGGTTTGATTCCCAGCACCACATTAAAAAAAAAAAAAACTAAATAAAATAAAGGTATCATGTCCATCTACAACTGAAAAATATTTATTTTTTTAAAAACTCTGGAAATTAGGAGATAGGTATTCTTAGTGCAGTGTGGTGTAGTATGAAAATATGGCAAAAAGTAATTTCTTGCTTTTGAATATTTTGTATTTGATGTGATGGTTGTGTATCTAAGCTTGGAACACGGTATGAAATTAGGTTAAGTGATGCAAATTTGAGATACAAAGCATATTCTCATGTGAGTTTTTCTCTAAGAGATACTGAAAAGATAAATATATTATTTTAAGTAAGTTTAAATTGCTAATGATGCTGGGCACTTTTATTATTCTGAAAACAGTCCATCTGAATTTTATGATATGTACACACACAAGACTTCTCCAACATCTTTCCCTGTTGTTAGCTGGCAGGAATTTTTATCATTTTAAGGGCAGAGTGGTATATAGCCAAATATTTATATATAGCTTTTATCTTTGTTCCTCCTTTAATTTATATCAGTGGTTCTCAAACTTTAATATATGGGTTCTATAAATAAAACCATGTATCTTATAAGTTATGAAGGATTTCAGATTAATTTTGACCACTTTGTGATGTTCTTATGTTCTTTTTATTTATCTGAGTTATTTGCTTTTGTTCTGCCATCATCCTTTCAAAAATCATTTTACTCAATAAGAATAATCTAGAATTCTTAAAACTGAAGCATAATTTAAATAATACATATAGTGAAAAAAATTATTTTAGATTAGACATGGTTTCTTTTCATATGTTCAAAAACATTGTAAAAAATTATTCTGTAATTTTCCTCTTTCTTGTTCTCATTCATTATTCTCATTGAGTGACATAATTGACCCTTTTAATGATATACAGATCTTGGAACAAAGTTTTTTATATCATATCTCAACATGGACAACTGTAAATATTTCACATACTAATAAGGCTAACGCTCAAAATATGTCTGGTTTTGAATTCAGGCTTGAATGGAAATGACTGTTCTCATTCATTAAATGTGAAAATCATTAATGTTACCATTATATAATGTATACACATACATATAATGTACCATACATGTAATCATACGTGTAATGTATGGGCAGCATAAGCATATTGGAACTACTACATAATATATTACTAATTAGCTACTTGTATAGCAGCAGGATGTGAACTGCAAACTTCAAAGCATTGATTCAAAGTGTTGGAAGGAGAGAGAGGACCTCTATTCATTCATTTCCTGCGTGCGCAGCGCGCGCACACGCGCACACACACACACACACACACACTTACTTCTAAAGGCAGAGCCGGTGTTTAAAATTTTTCCCAGGGTATTTCACAATGCTGGCTGTACCTTGTAAATCCCCAAATTAAAGTTTGCTATTTTGCACAGTTGGGAGTTTAGCAATAATAAGTGATTTATTGAAGTTTTAACTGGGTTTTAAACCTTTTAATAGTTATCCCTTTTTCTGTTTACCTGGAATCCAAACATAAAATATATATCACCGTAGAAATCTCAAAACTGAATTAATTTGAAAAGAAATAAAATTTTTTATTTCAAAGTTGAATTATTATAGATGTCAGCATTTGCTAATAATTCATCCTACATAAAAACTTTAGATATTAAGCATACACTCCAGACCATGATATGGTTAACACAACTTGATAAATGCCATGTTCACTTGTTTATGTTTTTTGGGAGGCTAAGGATTAAACTCACGGCTTTGCTGCCACTGAACCATACCCCTACCTCCATTCAAAACTATCAGCATATAATGAGCAACATTGCCCAGAAGTTTGTGCCTAGCATTTAATTGGGCTCCGTACAATGTGTTGAGACAGGATGTAGTTGGGCACAAGCCTGACTTCAAAACCAGACATATTTTGAGCGTTAGCCTTATTAGTATGTGAAATATTTACAGTTGTCCATGTTGAGATATGACATAAAAAACTTTGTTCCAAGATCTGTATATCATTAAAAGGGTCAGTTAGGACACTCAAGTGAACACAGTAAAACTCTGTGCATAACAAATAGAGTGTGTTATTTATGTATGTGTATATGTATGAATTATTTCTTTGTTTTATCACCCACTCTGCCTTTATAAGTGTGTGTGTGTATGCGCGCACACGCGTGTGCACACACACAGGAAATAAATGAATAGAGGTCCTCTCTCACCCTCCAACACTTTGAATCAGTGCTTTGAAGTTTGCATTCACATTCTAATCACATGTTCATAGAACCTCTAAAATGCCTGCCTAAATCTCTATCCTTGGTGAAATGGTTTGGGAAAATGCATGTCTGGACTATTAAATTTAGTTTTTTTCTTAGCATTATTTTAGAATCCACAAAACAACTAAAAAGATATATGTGGTAATTTAATACATCTGTTTCTTTCTGGAATCCTATATTATTTCTGTAGAATGAAATGGACTGTAAAATGCAGTCCATTGACTGTATTTGACTTAAAATTATTGGATGTTCATAAAATTAATCTTATACAGAGAAATTTAATGAATGACTGTATAAATACACATACATCTGGGTATGTCATCAGCTTCTATTTTCTGAAAGGACCATATAGATACACATACATCTGGGTATGTCATCAGCTTCTATTTTCTGAAATATATAATATGTCATGAGTAAAGGAAATAATAGCTTTTATTAAATAAAAGCAGCCATATGTTTGTTTTCTTCCTTAGTGCTTAAAATGTGAATGGTTGTATTTACATGTAATTTACTTTTATGTGTGTATGGTGTCATGTAAATGTGTGGTAAATAGTCTCCATTTCTTTTAGTGCCTCTGAAAAAAATCAGTGTTGCATGATATTTCTTTGTGGTATCAGTGGGGATACTTGTAAATAAATCTATGTACATAACATGTCTTGTGGATTTTGCATGCTGTACTAATCTCTGTTAAATCTATCCCCTCTTTATTCAGAGCATGCTGTCAAGGTCCTTTAATTCCAATTTTACTGCTGTAAGCAGTTCTCACTATGGCAGCTCTAGGGATCTGCATGGCAGCCAAGGCAGTCTTGCCTTGAGTATTGCAGACGGAAGAGGTTCTGGTGGGCACATTTTTCGAGTGAGTACCTACAGTAGACCAGTACTTGTAGCACGTAGAAGAGAAATAAAAAGTTTTAAATGTTTTAATGTTTCTAGGAAAGTAAAAAGCTTAATGTGGGTTAGAAGTCTTGATATCCTTTGAGTTCTTCCATGGCTTGGTTCTAAAACTTTCCAAAGTTGTTTTGGTCTTTATCTCTTCAGTATTTTTGGTTATGTACTGATGATGTAGTCTGCTCTTGATTATTTTTATAAAAGGAATAATTTTAACTCCTGTAATTAAGAATTGGCTACTAAGTATGTGCACAAAGTTAACTCATAAAATGATTAAATGTGAAGCTGGAGAATATATAAGTTCCATTGAAAAGGCAAAATTCAAATCCTTTATCACCCATTATAGTCCTTAGTAGTGAAAAAGAAAGTTTATTATTAAAGTTAGGTATAAGACATAAAAATGGAAGAGAAAGAGAAGGACAAGACAACTCTCATGACTTAGTATTAAGTGGGGCCTCTGAATAAATGTTTCCTTCTATCCAGAAAAGTTTTTCTTCACTTACTTAGCCTATTCCCATAGTTTTGTTTTCATGTTAACCCTGCTTACTTCTGTGTTTTTCACTTTTTCTTGAGCGTTCCCTGTATACCCTCCCCACTTAAACATATCTGTGACTTTGCTTTATCGTGTTCTAGAGTAGGAGCAGTTTCCTGAACTCATTTTGCTGTAGCTACACTTGACCTAGTCTTATCCTGTCCTCTGTCATCTGCCATCATTTGATTTCAATACTATTAAGATAGTAGCAGTCTTTTTGAAATTTCCTAATTTGAAAGGGTGAGAGAAGAGTGATCACTGTTGATCTTATTCCAACAGAGTCCAGATGGTAAAAACCAGTGACTTTCATTAACTCAGGGGTATACTTTGCTATTCATAGTCATCTGAAACATTATTCTTTTCACATTCTTTCACAATAACATTTTGTGCTTATTTTTCTTATTTTTAGAACCTTCAAATCTGTTGAATTTACTTTTTCATTCATGATATGCTTGTCATTATAAAGAGTAGATAAGCATAGTACATTCAGACTTCAGTTTAAACTTTATGCTTTTAGCTAAGTTGGTTATTATATATTATAAAAGAATGTCACAAGAATAGAGAAGGAAAATGAAGTATGTACTGTGTAAGTACACAAAATAAGATCAGACCACATCCAAAAATGCTAAGCCATGGTTTGAACTAGCAACTAACTGCATGTGATGGATTTGTGGCAGATATAGTTTTAAGACTAAATTTTAGTCTTAATTTTATGTTTTCTGTAGTAAATCATAATGAAGCAAATTTCAGATTTTTTTCAGCATAATATAGTTAGTTTACATTTCTATGTTGCTAGGAATATACTATTTTGAAATTAACAATAGTGTGGTTTATCACAATCTTTTTTGTTTTCTAAAATATATCTTGTGTTTAGAATTAATTTAAATATAGATGTCTTGTTTTTCAACATGTTTATAATAAAAAATATTCAGGATATTGTCATTTTGGTCTAGTTTTCTCTAAAAATTATCTCAAGTAAACTATAATATGAACATTATTTTGGCATATGAAGATAAGAACTAGTTGATTGATTTTTAAAGCATTTCTCAAAATCAGTACTTTTAAAATATTGCCATGAATATGTGGCAGTATTAAGATAATCAGGTTTTATCAGACTAAGTTTATTGATTCTGCTTATTATGATAATTTAGGGAAAAAATCCTCTGTGGTTCTGTGCTGTTAAAAGAACAATAGTTCATTTTTTTTATCATTTCTTTAGTGCTCAGTATATTTCAGTTGCTCATAAAATTGAGACTATTTTCATTAATAACTAAATTTAACTGCATTTGGTGGTGCATGCCTGTAATCCCAGTGACCTGGGAGTCTGAGGCAGGAGGATTATAAGTTTGAGGCTAGCCTGGGCAATTTAGTGAGATCCTGTCTCAAAATAAAATAATAACAAAATAATAAAAAAGGGGTGCTGGGGATGTGGCTCAGTGGTAGAGTGCTTTCCTAGCATCTGGGATGCACTGGGTTTGATTCTCAGCACTGCATATAAATAAATTTTTTTAAAAAAGGTCCATTAATAACTAAAAATTATTTAAAAAATAAAAAAAAATATTGAGGCTGTGGCTTAGCGGCAAAGCACTTGCCTAGCATGTGTGAGGCACTGGATTCTATCCTTAGCACCACATAAATATAAACAAATAAAGGCATGCTGCCCATATAAATTTTTTTATAACTACAAAAAATAAATTTTTAATAAATAAATAAAATTAAAAGGACTGGGGATGTAACTTAGTGGTAGCGTATCCCTAGGTTCCATTCCTAGTACTACCAATCAATCACTTGATGGATGGATGGATAGGTAGCTCAGATGGTTAAAAGCTAGGTATTACTGTAAATAAAATGAAAAGGAAAAAGATCACATAGAATTTGTCTTTCACATATATGTCTTCTAAAGAAAGATTACCAATGTATATCATACAATATTTTCATACATAATAAGAACAAACATCTTGCCATGTGCCTTTGGAAGAAGCTGAAGGTACTAATTGATGGCAGTGATGATTGTGATATTTGATTTGGCTCTTCATCTTTCTGTTCTCTAGCAGTATTTTTTCCTGTTATCAAGTGTCATCATCATTTTGGTTTTACATCTCAAAGGTTATTATTTGTTTACTTTTTATTTCCCCCTCATTTGAAGCTTCCCCAGACATCCAATCCAGGAGATCCTTGCCAGGATGACACATTCATTTCAGGACTGCAGAACTACTCATCAGCTACACTTAGTCACAAAGATGTTCTTCCAGACAGCTTGATGAAAGTAGGTGCTTAGGAAATAAATGAAGTAGAATCTGTGAGCTTACTGTGTTTTGCAGCTTTTGAACTAGAAATCTCATACATATATAACTGAAAATACTTTCATAAGGGCTTTCCCACCTAAACTAGTAAGTCTTAATTTAAAATAATTTATAAATACAAGATAGAGCTTGACTATCTGCTATTTCTGTTTATTCTATGATTTTTTCCACACTGAAGAATCACTTTATTGTTGCAATTTGATTTTTATAGTATGCATTTTAACTTTTTAATCGAGGATTTTTGGCATTCCTGATAGTAAACCTATTTGGAGAGTGGAACATGAACTTGTCTTAAATTCTTCGTTTTAGGATCTTAGTAACTGTTACTAAAACATTTTAAAATTCTTCAAATATAATTATAAATGACCTTGAAAGACTTGTATATAGAAATGATGGTTGTATTCTTAGTATTTCTATAGCAAAAAAAAAAAAAAAAAGTGCCACTCATTTAGAGAGATTATTTGTGGCCAATGCCAAATGATAATTCTTTTTTTTTTTTTTGCCAAATGATAATTCTTTTCCATTTCTCTCTCAGCTGTTCTTTCTCATTTTTTAAACTTGCCTCTAATATAATAAGATATAATTATGAAGCATTATTATAGAAAACTTTTGTGTTACTTTTGAGAGAGGAACCCAGCTATCTAATATTAAGTTCATATATTTTTAAATCCCATTTTCTTTTAATTGAGTGCTATCTTCCAGGGTTTTTTGTTTTGTTTTTTGAATATATACTTTGTGGTTTAGGTTACTGATTTGTTTTCTGATCTTTAAATCTCTTGGGCCATGATACATTTTTTGTGTATATTTAACATTGATGTAAACAAGACCAAGTATCTAGGTGTCAGGGAGTCTTTAAGAGTAGGTCAGGAGTAGCGGTTATAGCTCACTGGGTTGAAACCATAGCGCACCCCACCCCCCAAGAAAAGCACATAGGAATAAAATGGCATGAATAAATATAGAGAAAAGCAAGGGCTATCTACAGAATTGTGCAAATAAGCCATAGCACAACCAGTTAATTACTCCTGGTCAGCTTAGTTGCTTTAAATCTGTAGTGATCAAGTAATAAACAACCAAAAAAAAAAAAAAAAGACCAGGAATAATATAACATCTCTTTTTCCTTTTGGACTCCTCACCAGTGTAAGATTTGCTACAGAGTAACATCATCCTGTGCCCTGTCATTAAAACCAGCATTTTCTAGACTTCAGAATTAATTAAGTACTCAAATAAAATGGAGTATAATAGTGGAAAAAAGTATTCTTTTTAAGTATAATTTCTTCATCAAAAACAAGTTCATAATCAGAATAATGTGAAGTACTTAAACCTCGTGCTAAATTGTTCTCCAAACTTTTCAGCTTTTGGATAATTTTAGGGAAATGGGGCGTGACTATCTCCCACAAAAATTTCTGGTTATTTCCTTGTGGACAAGGTTACCTTTCTATTAACCAACAAGGAAGTTTTAAGAGATTGAGTAGCTTAAACATTTACTCTTTTTCTACACAATTTTTTTTTATGCAAACATAAGAATGTAACAGCTTATTTTCCAGCTAGATTCCTCACACTAACAGAATAAGCTAGCTTAAGTGACATTTTCACAAAGGTAATTTTAAGTCCAAAATTCAGGTTTAGCCTCTAAAAAATGTAGTCCTTTAATAGCAAACAGCTAATCTCAACTCTTTTGTTTAGTGTATGAAAATCAAAGTTGAATATCAATGTTTAATTTTGGGGTTAGTCTATGGAATTAATATTAAGAGTTATAAAATTGCCACCTTCATACATATACACACACTGTGTTTGAAAGGAATAAGTCAGTTTTCTACATGTGAAGGGAATAAATCAATTTTCTACCATGTGGATACCTATAATTAGTTAATCCTGGAAGAAAAGGAGTAAAGGTAGAAAAATACAATAAATTAGGAAAAAATTATAACCCAGAATTGGTTACCTTTTTTCCAGAAGAAGAACATCAGCAAATGCACCTTTTGTATGTGTGCTCTGTTTTAGTATGGGAAATGAATACCTTTCAAATAGACTTACTTAAATTTTAAGATTCAGTAAACTATTTACCTAGCATTGGGTTACTATAGGAAGGAGATATATTTATATCTAACAAAAAAGCAAATAATTTAATACATAGGTATGATACTTTAATTTCAAAGCTTAAAAGAGTAATTCACTATCAGGAAGCACTCAAGCAATATTAGAACTAAGACATTAATAGCTTTTTTCTTTTAAGGTTTTAAATTGATGGAAATAGTAAATGAAATGGAATTGTGTGATTTAGAATGTTAAAATTCTAGTCCTTTTATAATGCTCCATGAAAAAAAAAATCCAAATATTTGTTCAAGACATTATTATTGGTCATTTTAAGATACTTCATGTTTTTCTTAGATGCCTTTGAGTAATGGACAGATGGGCCAGCCTCTCAGGCCTCAGGCAAATTATAGTCAAATACATCACCCCCCTCAGGCATCTGTGGCAAGGCATCCCTCTAGAGAACAACTAATTGATTACTTGATGCTGAAAGTGGCCCACCAGCCTCCATATACACAACCCCATTGTTCTCCTAGACAAGGCCATGAACTGGCAAAACAAGAGGTAAGAATAATCAAGACTGTTTAAAATATGAGACTAAGCTTTTCACGTATTCTTAGAGATTATTTTTTAATTATTAGCAGTACATTCATATAACAGTTTTTACCATTTTGCTTAAAATTTGAGTTTTCAAAACTGGTTGATGGTACTCCAATAGTTAGACCTTTTCCAGGAATATAAATAGTAGAACATTAAACTGAAATGGCATGTTGTTCTGTGACAGTCTTCATTTGACCATATCTCCATACTACTTTGAGTGTTTTTATTCTTAGAAAAGTTATGGGCCATATATTCATGTCTTGGTAGCTTATTGATAAGATGATCAATAATATTAAAAACTTAGATGTAGATCAGATGCTTTATTTTGGTTGAATCTCTGGCAAAAGGGAGTGTTCTATAGCAAAAAGCTAATTTTTGCTTTTTTTTTTTAAAGCTAGGTTATAAAAGATATTGTCAATTGATAAGATTTTTAAAATGCCACTCCTTTGGAGCATATAAACAAATTCAGGAAATGAAAAGTTAATAACCTAAAATCATCAATGGTTCTTTTAGGTATCTTATGATACAATGCGGAGATACTGTACTGTGTAATTTCACAAGTGAAAACTGATAATATACATGTTCTGTTTTTATGCACTGTATCATTAAAATTAATTGATTCCACTTTTCATAAACAGTAAAATTAGGAGCTATGCTTTATAATCCCACTGTGCCTTTAATAACTCACTAACTTATTAACATAATGGTCTATGTTTTAGTTTCACTTCATCTGCCAAAATATTTTTTTTTGATGAATTCTTATATATTTTTTTTGCTCCAACTTAATTTACCAATATTTAAATGTGGTGTTGTTAAGGTGTGAATTTTTCAGAATTAGTAATGTTTTATTTTCATATTAAATCAGATGCGTGTGAGGGTTGAAAAGGATCCAGAACTTGGATTTAGCATATCAGGAGGTGTTGGGGGTAGAGGAAACCCATTCAGACCTGATGATGATGTAAGTTTTATATAGCCTTGAACACCCATAGCATTTCTTTTATTAATGCAGTACCTCTTATATGTAAATCTAATTGATGTTTATGTAAATCTAGATAGATAACTCTTGTATTATACTTTTTTCAGATTGTTCAACTTTCTGTTTTGATTTTTATGTTTAGTTTTTGTCTTTGTGGTACTGGGGATGGAATGCCAGGAATATGTACCACTGAGCTACTTTTTAAAAAATTTGGATACAGGGTCTCACTGAGTTGCCCAGGTTGACCTTGAATCTATGATCCTCTTGTCTTAGCCTCCCAAGGAGCTGGGATTATAGCTGTGTATCACCATGCTCAGCTGTTGTGTAATTTGTTCAATTCAAATTAATTTTTGAAGATAAAAGCCAGAAATTTTGAATATTCTTGATACTGTCAGGTGATTTTTAATTTTTCATAAATCTGTGGAAGTAATTTCATAACTTTAACAGAATTACTAGAAGCAATAATAACTTGTGGTTTTCATAGTACTACTCAGAGAAATCAGAGCAAAAACTTATATCATGATTCAAATATGTGCATAGTGTGGAAAAAGAATTATTTCTTGTTACTTTGTTATTTATGCATATAGTTTTTAGTTAAAATAATTATCTTTTTTGTTGTTGCTACTAAAGGGTATATTTGTAACAAGGGTACAGCCTGAAGGACCAGCATCAAAATTACTGCAACCAGGTGATAAAATAATTCAGGTAATAAAGATAAACTTTCTTATTTCTTTCATTTTACAACATACTCAAATGTTTTCATAATTTTAAATATTTCCACTTTATACCTTGAAAATCATGCTTATCTGTTTGCTATATCATAGTATTTTTAAGTTCCAGGATGTTAATTTTTACTAATTTTGTTTATCAGAGTACCACTTCTTTTTTAAAAAAAATATTTTTTTAGATGTTGATAGACATTTATTTTATTCATTTATTTATATGTGGTGCTGAGAATCGAACCCGTGCCTCACACATGCTAGGTAAGAATTCTACCACTAAGACACAACCCCAGCCCCCCAAAATACCACTTCTTGGAAGTAAGCTGTTCATCATATCAAAATGAAGAGGAAAATTTGAGAAACCATTTTATTTTCCCACGTCCCTCCTTTTCTCTGTTTCTTCAGCAACGTATTTTACCTAAACACATGTATAGTGCACTCCAGGAGGAAAACAAACCTCAGAGACAGTACAACTCTCCTTCCTATCTCTGCCTTCACTGTTGTCAGTTCAGGTGACAATGAGAAATAACTCTCAAAGCAAAAAATGATAATAGAGATATTAGAGTTGAGTAGCTGAAAGTATAGATTGGAGCCAAACTGCTTGAGTTTGAATCCTGACCCCAACACTTAAAAAAATAATAATAATCAAAAAATATTTTTAAATTAATTTTTACATCATTTCAGGCCTAGAGAAAATCTGCAAAAATGGTGTAACAAACATCTGTATATACTTTATTAGGTCACCAGTTGCTAATATATTGCCACATTATCTTTAGTATTCATTCTTTCTGTGCCCCCCCCCCTCGCTCGCTCTCTCTCTCTTTCTGTCTACACACACACACACACACACACACACACACAGACATTTATTTTTTCAAATCATTTGGGGAATCTGTGGTTTCAGAATTTCTTCATTAGTGGAGATTGAACCCAGAGCCTTGCCTCTCTCTGATCTATATACATCCCCAGCCCTTTGGTTTTAGTTTGTGACTACAGAAGTTACTTTTTCTATCCATGTCTGGATTTTCTGTTCTCATTCAATAAGATTCTTTGAGTGTTATTATGAGAATCAGAATTTCATTCTTATTAAGTCCTTCTGAGTATCTGGTACAGAGTTAAGTGTTAGACTTCATTATAAAGTGTGGTGGTCTTGGTCTGATCTAAGGCAATGGGAAGAGTAGACTTTGTTCTTTGCTACCCTTGGAGTTTGGTCTCCTCAAGTGCATATCAGCACATACACAACATCTTATCTGACACTATCTTAGATAAGTGGTTCCTGATACTAGGTTGTTAAATCAGAATTGTCTGAAAACTTGAACAAAATATAGGTTTCTGGGCACCATCTTCAGAGATTTATTTCCCATACCTGTGGGGCAGTCCCATTAGTCTATATGTTGTTTTAAATTGCCAAAGTGATTCTTTTTTTTCTGCCAGGTTTACAAAGTACTTGGAAGAAATACAAGTTAAAAAATACAAATACATTACTATGAAAAGTTTTTCCTAAAATAATTTTTTTCTCTTTGTTCTTTGTAGGCTAATGGCTACAGTTTTATCAATATTGAACATGGACAAGCAGTGTCCTTGCTAAAAACTTTCCAGAATACAGTAGAACTCATCATTGTACGAGAAGTTTCCTCATAAGCACTGTGGACAAAACAAAATGGGGGGAAGGATGACAAGATTTATTGGAAGATACTTGCAGGGGAGATTAATATTTTGACTATTTTTATATATAAAGAAGAACTCAATTATGTTCAAATTTGTACATTAATGAAATAATGGAGCTTGTGGTTAGAGGGAAAGAACCACTGTACAGAATATAAAGGAGACTGTTGAATTCATACCATATAAAATTTGTTGTTAGGTTTTTAAACATAGCAATCAGGCTACAGAAACAAGCTTATGTTGTTTTTGTATAGATTGTAGGTTTATTTTTGGATTTCATACCCATGACTGAACTGTGTACAAGGCAATAGTTAGCCTTGATTGTAGCCCAGAGACAGATGGCAGAGCTGTCTATCTCAGCTTTTATGCCCTTATTTTTATTCAACTGGTATTAATGTTTTTCTGCTGAAACTACTTTTTTTGATGTGGGCAAGAGATTTGAAGTGTTGGCTTTTGCTATGTGCATATTGAGTTGAAGAGTGAGTAGGTGAAGGTGGTGCTGATGGGTTCACTTTCCAAGGCCAGATTAAAACAGTTATTTCATATAAAAATCTGGAAGCAAAGAATGAAAAAAAAAAAAAAACTCTGTTAATGTGTTTTTATTAATAGAATAATGCAATAAAATATGTAATGTCTTTTTAAAGAAGTGAAAAGACAATAATTGCATTTTATGAGCTCTACAAGATCTGTTCTTGTCATAGCCATTAACTATACATTTGCTACTGGTGATTGAATTTTTAATTTTTTAGTCACAGGAAATTTTTAACTCTACTATAGATGCATGTCCATGCATTTTCTGTGCTATGGAAATCCCATTTTATTTTTTTGCAAATGGTGGTACTTGCAGTCTGTTTTATAATTAGTACTCCATTTTAATCTAATTTATAATTGTTATTTTAAGCAGCAAATGAAACTAAAATGGCCAGTTTTAAAATTGTGTTGCCTGTAACACTACAAAATGTAAGACAGTTTAGGAAAGCCTCTTGATTTTTGTTTGGCCTTGCATTGCCTTGGTAAAGTAAAAGGAAACATGGAGTACGCATGGAGCTAGGAAACCAAAGCAAGTTTGTGAAACTGGCACAGTGATAGAGAATTGCTGTGGAGAGTTGTAGAGCAAAGGGATGGGTCCTTGAGGCCTACCAGTGTGTAAAGGTGTTCAAATAAAGGGCTGTTCCTACAGGTAACATTAAATGTGAACTCATTGCTTCAGAGTCTTTAAAGGGTTTCTAAGTGCATCAGTGTAATAGTGTTTTACCACCAACTGCCTTCGTTCCTAGTTACTGTAACACGTATTTGATCATAGAGGTTTATTAATTTTTGTTTATTGAAACCATTAATTTTTTGTTTCGTTCTATGTAATCAAATAAAATTTGAATAACATGCAATGGTAAGAATTAATGCATGGTTATTTGGACCAGAAAAAAAGTGCCATAGAAGACCAATAACTGTTTTTCGTTGAGGCTAGTCTCAAACCTTTTATTGAGCAATATTCGGTTTCTTGCAGTCATTTTTAATGTCGAAGAAATGTAATTTGGGAATTTTTAATGTATTATGCTTTTTTTCTTCAACCTTGATTTAATGAAGACTTATAGAACTAGCTAAAACACCAACCTACATTATTTTTGCAAAAGTGAGTTGAACTCATCTTCCATTCTTTCTCGTCAAGTAGGCAGCACTTTTAAAAATATGTGACTCAAATATTGCACTTCTTTCAAGATGTTACAATTGATTATTGTACTGTATAGTTTTAATAATTTTATTGAAACCCTTTAACAACTCTTTGTAAATTTTAACTCATTTTAGTTGATTTTCAGTACTCTTTACATAGGAATTGATTTTTATGGATATAGTAGAAGAAATGTGCTGTATTTTGATAAAATTCACTTGTATGTGTGTTGTAATCTCTAAAAAAAGAATGACAAATGGCTTCTTTAAGACAAGTCTCGGTGTTCCCTTTATTCTTAGTTGATTTAAAAATACTAATTTTGGCATTGTAAAATAGTCATGTTCTCCTTTTATTGATTTCAAATTTACACAGTCACTTTCCACTTTAAATCAGGAATGCATAAGATAGGTAAAATTGCAAAATTGCAAACTACTACTTTCCCTTGAACCAATTATATAAAACTGCAATATTGGAAAAGGAATTAAGCCTCATATGACAATTGGTTTTTCAGTTTATGAGAAGTTTAAATTTATTATCTGCATATTATATTGAAATATTTCCAAGTACAACAGATGTTACATGTACTAGCATTTTGTACTACTTTAGTTAATTTAAAATTTTTGTAACATTCTTGCAACACATAAAGTTGAGTTGGGCAGTTTGTTACCAATAGGAGTAACACATGATACTTCTTTTTTCAAAGAAGTAACAAAAAGTTTTGCACTTAGTAGCCAAAATTTTCTTACATAAAATTGAAAAAATTTAAGTGACAAGGGCTCTTCATTAGAATTTTTGTTAAAGTAGTAATAAAGTTTCAGTTTGAATAGAACAATAATAATTGAAATCTTTTGCAGAAACGGAGAAGGTATTTTGAGTTTATATTCTGTTGAGTAAATTGTAGGTAAGACCTGTATTCATAACAAGTATTATGTAGCAGAATTCTTGGACAGGGGTGTGGCTCAGTGGTAGAATGCTTGCCTCCTATGCATAAGACCCTAGGTTCACTCCCCAGCACCATGGCAGATTAAAAAAAAAAAAAAAAAAAAAAGCTTCCTTATTTTTAATAACAGTGTTTAAAATATCTTACCCCAGCCAGTAAAACAATTATACAATAGGGGCTTGGGATATAGCTCAGTTGACAGAGTGCTTGCCTTGCATGCACTAGGCCCTGGGTTCAATTTCCAGCAACACACACACACACACACACACACACAAAAATTATACCAATAAAAATTATATAGATAAGAGTAATATATTCAGTATAGAATTATTGACAAAAAAATTTAATGAATGCTTATTCATTTAGAAATCAGTTCATCTGAATCAATAAAATTCTAAAATTCCTAATGTTTATTTTGTAAATATTTTCCCGACCTATTTAGACTGGTCTTAAAGATGTATATATTACAAGATGTTCAAAATTCTTTTGAACACAAACAGAACTATTAATTGTTAATTTGCTGTACTTAAAAAAATTTCCATTTTTATCAATCAGCATTTATTCCACATTCCAAATTTTTGTATATATCTAGATTGTCTGAGGTAAACAGAGGATAGATAATAAAGTAATGCTGTTTAAAGTTGTGTGGTTTACTTTATGAAATTCAGAATTAGTGGAATTCTCATGAAAGATAATACAGCTATTTTTGAGCCTTATAGCTCAATTTCTGAGAATGGAAAAATATAGTTTATCTCAAATTATTGCTTTTTTATATCTAAAGATAGCCATTAACATAGGAAATTTGTTTCCGTTACAGACTAATGTTAAGTAACATCTTTTTGGAAAGGTATTTTTTTTTTTTATTCTGTTGCATTTTTGTTGATATACTTTAGTAAATAGGTTTGCCATGAAAAAGACACTAAATAAAAATATTTTTGATTTATCAAGAGCATTCATGAATACACAATTGATGATGAACAAGGGAACAAGATGCCTCTTAAATAAAAGTAATCTAGCCAGGCGCGATGGTGCACGCCTATAATCTCAGTGTCTCCAGAGGCTGAGTCAGAAGGATTGCAAGTTCAAAGCCAGCCTCAGTAACTTAGTGAGGCACTAAGCAACTAAGTGAGACCCTGTCTCTAAATAAAATACAAAATAGGGCTGGGGATGTGGCTCAGTGGTCATCTGTATTAGATAGGCAGCCAAATATAGGCCTCCAGGTATTCCCTTCTTTCTAATTAGAGCCTTCCATAAAGGTTGACAATCTTATATCTTCAGCTACGAATTCTTTTTTTTAAAATTTTTTTTAAGTTGTAGATGGACACGATAGCTTTATTTATTTATATGTGGTGCTGAGGATGAGCACCCAGTGCCTCACACATGCAAAGGCAAGTACTCTACCACTGAGCTACAGCCCCAGTCCCAGCTCCAGCAGTGAATTCTTCACACAATTTGTAATCCTAGGGGGTTTATAAGTATAGTCACTCAAGTTTGGGAAAATTCTTGAGAATGCTGTCTTCTTTTCAGGATGCTGCAGTCTCTTCATAAAGGAATTTTTTAAATCAAGAATTGTCATCGCCAGTAATGTAAAGTTCTAACATTCATGCACCAGAGAAGCTCCCATTCTAAGCTGAGGAAACTTATTTTAGAGAAAACACCTAAAAATGTTTTTAAGTCCAGTATTGGGCTGGGGATATAGCTCATTAGCAGAGCACTTACCTAGCATGTGCAAGATCCTGAGTTTGATCCTTAGGTTTTATTATAGACAACAATCAAAAATATCTGTGGCTAGGCGCGGTGGCACATTCCTATAATCCTAGCAGCTGGGGAGGCTGAGGCAGGAGGATGGTGAGTTCAAAGCCAGCCTCAGCAAAAGTGAGGTGCTAAACAGCTTAGTGAAAACCCTGTCTCTAAATAAAATACAAAATAGGGCTGGGACTCAGTGGCATAGTGTCCCTGAGTTCAAACCCTGGTACCAAAAAAAAAAAATCAAAAAAACAAGCCTGGGCTGGGGATGTGGCTCAAGCGGTAGCGCGCTCGCCTGGCATGCGTGCGGCCCGGGTTCGATCCTCAGCACCACATACAAACAAAGATGTTTTGTCTGCCGAAAACTAAAAAATAAATATTAAATTCTCTCTCTCTCTCTTTAAAAAAAAAAAAAACAAGCCTGTGAACCTTTCTATAGATTGTTGTGAAAGAAGTTGGAAAAAGGATCTTCCTTTTTTCAAATATAACTAGGGACAGTGGTTATCTCCCATGGAACTAATGTGTATGGTCCATCTAGCTGATCAGTCAGTCCTTAATTTTAGGATAAAATTTGAGAAAACTCATATCTTGGTAAAGGGAGAAATCTAAGCCATGATATTATTCTCTCCCCATTCCCAATACAACAAAGCTTTTATTTTGAATGAAAATAAGCCTATATATTTCCTAACTTCACTTCCTTAAAGCCATCAAACTACTCCAATTCATGGCTTTAGAAGGATCTTTTTATCATGTATTCTTTTTTCTTCTTGTCAGGAAACTTTTAAAAGTTAAAAAAAAAAACTGGGGGGAAATATGCATAAGCAGGAAGCATTAAATTTCAGGATAAATGATTTGAAGTTTCATCATCTTCAGTAGTAGTAGTAGTAGTACTAATATTACTACTAGTACTAAAGATTGGACATCCTCCCCCCAGGGGTGCTTTGTCATTAAAGTACATTCACAGCCCTTTTTTATTTTGAAACAGGATCTCAATAAGTTGCTGAGGCTGGCCTCAAACTTGAGATCCTCATGCCTCAGCCTCTCCAGTTGCTGGGATTATAGGCATGTGCCATTGTACCCAGCTCATCTTCAATGCCTTTGAGAACTAATGCCTTACCAGAACATTAAATGAACTTAATTAAAGATATTAAACATCTTTCACATTTGGATCATTCTTTACTACAGCATCCCTCAAAGGAACATTCAGTTTCCCAAGAAGAGGAAGAATCGTTTGCAGTCTTAACTGTTACAACATGGATTATTCAAGATAACATTCTTCATTCTTCAAGCTTCCCTCTGTCTACAACCTAGAAAGAACAAAATGTTTATTATATAATGTTGATATAGGTAAAAGTATTATTTACTCTCAGTAGTTTTAGAAAACAAGAAGGAAGTGTGCTATAACTTTTTGAAGGTGTGGGGCATATGGGATAAGAGTTGTACCACTAAAGGTGGATTTGGCTTCAGGGCTGTCTGAAAGGTGGACAGAATAAAGGTTCAAGAAAGTTTTGTCATTAACCACCAAACTGGGTAGAAGAATGGTCTGGTTCAAGGGAGAAACAATGAGCATAGATGCTTAGAGTAAGAAGGAAAAATGAATGCAGCCCTATTAAGAGCATAGTCAGCCAAGTGGCATGTTCTCTCCTTTGTCCACTCTTAGTACATACAGTTTGCAGTAATCAAGTAACAAATATTTCAGGCTCATACTAAGGTGACCACAACAAAATGATGAAACATTGGAGAAAAGTAATCATAATGAGGGTTAACAAACAGAAGCATCAATATCTAAAGATATCAGTATTAAAAAGTGTATCTTCTGAGATCTAGGGTAATCAGTTTGTTAAAATGTTATGTAAAGGTGTGTGGAGGTGGGGTTGTGTTTTTGTTTCAAAGGCCTCAGATGCTAGGCAAATGCTCTACCATTGAGCCATATCACCAGCCCCTACATACTTTCTTTTTCTTTTCTTTCTTTCTTTTTTTTTTTTTAGTTGCAGGTGAATACAATACCTTTATTATATTTTTTTTTGTGGTGCTGTGGATCAAACACAGTGCCTCACTCATGGTAGGCTTTACCACTGAGCCACAACCCCAGTCCCCACCCCCCATATTTCTTTATAATGTCAAATAGAATTGTTAGATTCAACTGTATAATGTAGAATTGTCAGATTCAATTGTTGGTCTAAAGAACGTGAAGGAGACACCTAAAGAGCAAATCAAATTCTTTAGATTTAGATCTCATGGAATGTAATGAAAATGGAACAAAAAATATTAAGTGAAATGAGATGTGTAAGGGAAGTCTTCATATTCCAACAAATCTTCCTTCAAAGGAAGAAGGGAGAGTGGAAACTGAATGAAGGGAAAGGATGAGAAAATTTCCTGCAGTTGAAGCACAACATATATCCTCAGACTGAATGGACCGATTAGGTAACAAGCGAAAACCACAAACATGTACCAAACTTGTAAATATACAGTATCTTCATCAAATGTTAGATCAGATATGAAGAATGTTCTAAAAAATTCCAAATGAATCAGATATCAGAACTTTCACCGGCAACTTTGGATGTAAGGAGACGGCAAAGCAGTATGTCCGAACTTGAAAGTCATACAAGCGGGAAGGCATTTGTTTCAGGAATTAAAAGACTCTAAAGTTTACCTCCCCATAAGAAGTACCCAGGGGACCTATGAAACAAGACAAAAAAATAAATCTCAAAAGGAGATTCAAGATACAAGGAACAATATTTACCAAAACTACATAGAGTAGAGCAGAAATAATTGTAATCAAAATTGATAGTAAATATGAATGAATATAAAACAGATGAGCTCTTCAAGTGAGAATTGGGGGTTTTTTCCTTTAAGAAAAAACTACACATATTGGTTAATTTTAACTGCTTACAGGAAAATCCAAATTGGAATTTATGGGTGAATAATAATACAGAAAGAATAAGTAGTATTATGTGTGGGTTTTATTTAGATAAATAAATGCAATGGGTTATAGATTCTCCCTCCCCCGCACAATGATGTATATACTTGTAGTTTGATTCCACTGCATCTTATCCATTTTTCTAGAACTGAACACCTACAATGTTCTACTTCATCTACCAATCCCCTGCGATACATAATGCAGTGGTGAATATCCTCCTTCATGTCATGTTATGGGCATGTGTAAAAATTCCTCAGTTCCTCAGTATACCTACTTAAGGGTGTAATTGTTAGATCACAGGTACTTAATCCCACCAAATCTGCTAAATCATTTTGCTGAACATCTGAGTCAGTTTGTACTCTCATCAGCCAGAAGTGAAGATTCTCATTTTCCCACATATTTGCAAACACTTAATATTATGTGACTCTATTGTATGTTTGATGGATATAACATTGTATTTTTAAATGAGCATGGTGACACACACCTGTAATCACAGTGACTTGGGAGGCTAAGGCAAATTTGAGGCCAGCCTCATCAATTTAGTGAGACCTTGTTTCAAATAAAATGGGCTGCAGGTATACTCTGGGGATCCAAGAAATCAGTTCTAGGCACTCGTCCCAAAACCTAACAGAAAGGTAATGGTGAAAATCATGAAAGGAACTTTAATCACTGTAGTTACACCAGGAAGATGGGATCCACATCCTTAGCCCTATCTTCCAAGGATTGACAGTAACTTTGAGGTTTTATAAAAAGGGGAATGAGGGCAAGGGTTGGGAGTCTGCAAAGCTGGAGGCTCTTCAGATTGCCAGAGAGGTGATTGTGATCAGAATGGTCTGACCTTTATCTTAGGACTGGTCAAGTAGGGCCTTGTCCCAGAATGAAAAGTTGCTTTTGCCTGGGGGTAACTATGTTATCAGATCAGACTTTGTTCCTGGAATCCAAGGTGATTTAGTAAAGAGGATAAATGAAAAATGGAGGCAGGATGCCAAGTCTTTATTCTTGCTTTTAGCCACCCATCAGACATTTCTAGGCAAAGGTGAGGAATCTAAGTCCCTATTACATTTTGGTATTTGTATATCATTCCTCTGATCACGAGAAAGAGAGTGACAAGTATCTATACTTGATATCCCTTAAGGTTTACTATTCTTTTTAATGTGTATATGAACAAATCTGTCATTTATGCTTCCTTATTTTTCAATTAAGGAAGTCTTCCATTCCTGAGTCACAAAGATTTTCTACCACATTTACTTCTGTTAGCTACATAGATTTTCTGTTAAGATTTAGATCTTTGGTCGGGCAGGAGTTGTGGCTCAGTGGTGTAGCACTTGCCTGGCATGTGAGGCCCTGGGTTTCATCCTCAGCACCACATATAAGTAAATAAATAAAAGATCCATTGACAACTACAAACTAGATTTTTTAGATTAGTTCATCTCAAGTTTACCATTGTATATTGTACAAGGCATGGATCCAGCTCCATGTTTTCTCTACACAAGTCTGCTTTTTCCTATTAATCTGTGGTGCAAATTTTATTATATAATCAAGAACCTATGCATAGACAGGACCATTTCTGAGCTCTCATGTTCTTTCAGTCTGTTTTCTGTTCTTGCATCTGTACCTTTTTTCCCCCAGAAAAGTTATAAATTTCATAGTGAACACCCATCTAGGTTCCTCCACTAATGTTTATTTTCTATATTTCCTTTTATGTATCATTACTTTTATAACTAAAACTTTTATATATCTTAATGTAGCAATGATTCTCAGGCTTTAGCATACAGCAGTCACCTGCCCCACCCATAGGGCTTTTAATTCAGCAAGTCAAGTTTAGGGCTCTGCAGTTTACATTTCTAGCATAGTAAAACCAAAGTTTCTCCACTTATGCTGGCAAGTGAGGTCTGCATAAGTTGCAGGGCTCTGAAGTCAAGAAACGTGTTGTCCTTCTTAATGGCAGGCTATGCTCTCTAGTTTTTCAGCAGATCCCTGCAGCTCATCACCAAATTCTTTCTGTGTTCTCTTCTCATGAATTCAAAGAATTAAATCCATAGACAAGGATGAGTGAGTATGAGTAGGATTTATTCAAGTCTGAGAGTGAAGGACAATGATACTGAAGGAAAGCGGAGGGGAAAGAGATAAACCCTGTGATTGTCCCTAGATTACTACCTTGAGAAAATTTCTAAGCCATGAAGCAGGAAAGGGGAATCCAGGCAGTCTGGTAGACTCTCCATGATAAGGAAGTGAGGCTAGGAGTCCAGAAAAAACAAAGGAGTTACAGTTCACAGGGCAAAATAATAAAGAGAGCTGCAACAAAGGACTCTGCATAGGGGCGTCTTTGTGAATTCGGCTGAGTACTGATCAGTTTGTGTGAGGAAAGTCCCCAAGACTAGGGAAGGACTATTCGAAAGGATGGTAACAATAACCTGCACTTGCAGTTAACAGTGCCCTGTGCTCACACAAAATAGGTTATAATGCCTTTTCCCATCAACAGGACTGGAAAACTTCATGGTTCACTGACACAGGGTAGGGTACACAGAAGGGTCTTGCCTCAGTGGAGAATAATTAGCCTTTCGTTAAAGGCTGTTCCAATCTGACCTATGTTTGCTTTGAATATGAGGTGTCTCCCAAAACCTGCCGTGTCTATGCAGGAATATTCAAAGGTAAAATAAGTAGGTTATGAGAGCCATAACCTAATCAATCCATCCTAGTTTGAATAGTCTCTAACTGGGTGGCAACTGTAGGCAAGGTGTGGTGTGACTAGAGAAGGTAGCGGTCACTGGGGCATATCTTGAATGTATCCTTGCAGCCTGCTCTCTCCACCCCACTTCCTGGCTGCTATGTGCTGAGAAACTTCTTTCTGCCATACCCTACTGTCATGATGTTCTGCCTCAGGGCCAGAGCAATGAAGTCAACCAACCATGGATTGAAACTCCAAAACCATGAGCCAAAATAAACTTATCCTCCTCTAAAGTTGTTCTTGTCAGGTATTTTGGTTACAGTGATGAAGAGCTGACTATACTAGAAATGTGTGAGATATTCAATGTAACAAATAAAATTAACAGATCTCACAATGTAGAAAAGAATATTATTGATTTTGGAGACAGAAAATAGGAACTCTAAAGTGAGGTTCATAACTTTACAGAAGTCTACAGAATGACAGTAAACTATGGGACAATATCAGCAATATATATAATTACTGTTTCTGAAGGAAACGAGAGAAAACAAAAAGGAATAATAGATGAATATTTTCCAAATTTGATTAAAATGAAAAACAGGTCCAAGAAACTCAACACACCAGGCACAAGAAACATGAAGGAAATGACACCAAGGAACATCATAAAACAAATCACTCAAAATTAATAATACAGAGAATATTTTATAATCAGAGCTGGGCAACGTGGTGCATGTCTGTCATTCCAGCAACTCACTTGAAGCAGGAAGATCACAAGTTTGAGGCTAGCCTGGACAATATAGTGAGACCCTGTCTCAAAATAAAAAAATATGAAGTCTGGGGATGCATCTCAGTGACAGAGTACTCCTGGGTTCAGTCTTCAGCAGGAAGTGTGGGAAAACAGCTAGAAAAGGAAAGACATTATGTACACAACAAGGACAAAGTTAATGGCAGATTTCTTGCCAGAAAGAGAAGCAGGGAGAAGACAGTTAAACAACACCTTTAAAGTACTGAAAGAAAAAAATTAAGGGGGATTGTGGCTCAGTGGTAGAACGCTCGCCTAGCGCATGTGAGGCCCTGGGTTCGATCCTCAGCACCACATAAAAATAAATAAATAAAGGTATTGTGTCCAACTACAACTTAAAAAATAAATATTAAAAAAAAAATTAAGTCCAGAAAGAAGAGACACAAATGCTGAAAAGGACCCAAAATCAACAAGCTCACACCGCAGAAGTGTTAAAATCCTTCAGGTGGAAAGAAAATATCAGATTTATAAAAAGGAATGAAGAACATCAGAATTGACAATTACATGGGTAAATATTTAAAATTTTTAATATTTAAATCTTTGGAAAACAAAAGGGATTGGATCTATATTATGTAATTGTAAAATATATGGCAATAATAGCATAAAAATCAGAAGGGGAGAAATAAGTTTCTTCTATGTAGAGTAATATCATACTACTCAAAGATGTACTATGAGGAGTTAGACATGCACAAATAAAAACTACTAAAATAATTAAAGTTTATATCTGGTAAGCTAAAAAGGAGACTAAATGGAATCATGAATAAATTATTCAGTTACTCCAAAAGAAGGCAGAGAGAGGAAAAAGTAAACCAAAGCATAACAAATAACAAGATGGTAGATTTAGAGTTAGACTTAATCATATCAAGTCATATTAAATGTAAATGATCTAAATATCTAAATTAAAAGAGTAGTGTCATATGGGATTTTTTTAAAAAAGAAAGAACAGTGGACTATGTACAAGAAACACATTTTAAAATTAAAGATATAAAAGGCATTTCACATTAACATTAATCAATAGAAAGCTACAAGCTGGGCATAATTGTGTACACCTGTAATCTTAGTAACTCAAGAAGCTGAGACAAAAGGGTCACAAGTTCAAAGCCAGCCTGGACACCTTAGTAAGGTCTTGTCTCAAAAATAAGACCAGACTTTGGGACATATCCCAGTGGTAGAGTGCCCCCAGATTCAATCCCTAATACTGAAGAGAAAAAAGTTATAGTAGCAAAATAATATCAAAGCATATTTTGGGGTAAAAAAATATCACAAATGAAAATCCCCAAATACATGGAATCTGAAGAATACATTTTTCATTAACCTAGGTGACAAAAAAGTCAAAAGTAAAGTTAGAAAATATTTTGAACTGAATGAAAATAAAAAATGCCACATAATTTTATAATGATAAAGGAGTCGGTTCTTCATTTATTCACTAAATACAGAATTGCAATATACTTAAAGCAAAAACTGATAGACTCACAAGAAAAAACAGATCCATAATTAGGATTTCAGTACTTCTCTTTAAACAGTTGATAGGAGCAGGCAAAAATACTTGAAAACTATGAAAAGACTTGAACCTAGACTAACTTGATCTAATTGGCATTTATACCATTCTCTATCCAACAACAATAAAAACATACTCCTTTCAAAAGTATGTGAAATATTTGCCAAAATAGATTACATTCTGGACCAAAAGTCTCAATAAGATCAAGAGTATTTAAAGCATTCTAAGTATCTTCTGTGGTCACAATAGAATTGAATAAGAAATCAATAATAGAAGTATCTAGAAAATCCCCAAATATGTGGAAATTAAAGACTACACTTTTAAATAAACTTGGTGCCAAATAAATCAAAAGTCAAATTAGGAAATATTTTGAACTGAATAAAAATTAAAATACCATATAACAAAATATGTTGAGATACCACCAAATCAGTACTTTGGGGGAAAATTTATAAGCACTAAGTGTGTATAATAGAAAAAGTAAAAATCTCAAATCAATATTCTATATACCCCTGAAAAGCTAAAAAAAAAAAAATCAAATCAATCACAAAATATGTGGCAGGATGGAAAAAAATAAAAGCAGAAGTTTATGAATTAAAAAAACAAGAAAACAATAAAGTAAATGAAACTCATAGTGGTTCTTTGAGATCAATAAAATTGATAAATCTCTGCCCAGATGAGAAAAAAAAACAAATTAACAAAGCTAAAAATGAGAAAGGAAACATCACTAGATTCAATAAATATTACGATATTAAGAGGATTATTATGGGCCACTTTATGACAATAAATTAAATAATTTTGATGAACAAATTCCTAGAGTATGTCAAATTTCATTGCTTTTATCTTATAGGTGAGTTTGTGCCATGACCTGCATGGCTGAATCTTAGAAACTGGTCAATGGGGGATGACAAAAGACAAACATATACTTATAGGAAGAAAGCTGGGACCAGGTGGGACATCATCCTCTGATGGAGGAACAATGACCCAGAGCTAGCTCAGCTCATTTATATCATAGGCTTTATCATCAAAAGGGTTTCTGTGAGAGTTTCTTCAAAGCAGGCAGGCTTGAAGGTTGAAGCACCTGCAAGCAATTATAACTAACTTATTACCTCTATAATTCTCCATCTCTAGCAGTTGGTGTCTGAACTAGGGGTCAAGACTGATAGTCCCCTGCCTTATACAGAACCTCCTCAGGTAGGGCATCACCACAGCAACTGGACAATCTTTACCTGAAATTTACACAGGAAGTTCCCAGCCACAATACAAGGCAGAGACCATGATCCAAGTCAATGCTCTCCACAAGTTTGGAGAGAAAGAACATCGTTATAATATTAATTGAAGTCACTGATATACCATTTACTCTAAACTTACTCAGTTCTTTGATGTTCCTTAATAGGAAGGTGAGGTGGTTGGGTTTTTTAAATTTGCTCTTGTCAGCATTATTGAGTTGAATTTACTTTCTTTTTTTAGTACCTGGGATTGAATTCAATGGTACTCTACCACTGAGCTATATCCCTTCCCCTTTTTATTTATTTCAAAACAGGGTCTTGCTAAGTCCAGGATGGCCTTGAAATTGTGATCCTCCTGCCCCAACCTCCCAAGTTCCTGGGATTACAAGGGGTGCAATAGCATGCCAGACTTTGTGTGATGCTTTTAAGAATCAAATTGAAAAATTGTGCTTTTTAAATGCTGACATCTTGTCTCTTTGATAGGTCTGTAACAGAGAGTGGCATATTTAAGTCTTTGTGTGTTTTTGTTTTTGTTTTTTCTATTTTGGTGATTGTTGTTGTTGTTTTGGTACCAAGGATTGAACTCCCAGGAACTCAGCCACTGAGCCACATCCCCAGCCCTATTTTCTATTTTATTTAGAGACAGGGTCTCACTGAGTTGCTTAGCACCTCACTAATTTGCTGAGGCTGGCTTTGAACTCAGATCCTCCTGCCTCAGCCTTCCCAGTCACTGGGATTACAGGCAGGTGCCACTGTGCTGGGCAAGTCTCTTGCTATGATAATTAATTTGCCAGTTTACATGTTCTGTTACTTTTTTATAAAAGGAATTACAGGATTCTTATAATAATAATTATAGGCAAGAAGATGGCCACTCAGTCGCGGCAGCCTCGGTCACGTTGTGCAGTGACTTTTGTGACAGCACTAAGGAGGTGATTGGTGAATCCTCTCTTAACACCTTCATGGAGTGGGAAACGCAGGTGATGGAGGGGTCCTCGCCTGATGGGACATGGGGCAAAGGAACTCCCAACCGGCCTGCTGCTGCTGTCATGGCTACAGCCCAAGAGATGGACAGTGTCCCAGGGTCTGCATTGCCACTTGCTCATCAATTCAATGCACCTGTCTTGGGACCCATCACGTTCCCCTGGGGTTGTGGTCTTCTCCAGAGTCACAAATAATACTGTTTTGGAAGTACCCTTCCTTGTTAGCATTGAAGGTTTGCTCTAATGCAGCACTTATAACCTTTTATTCTGTAGTTCTCATGAAATTCCCATTGGTTTCCATCTGTATTCCACTCATGTTGCTTTGGTTGCCTTGAGAGGTCACTTCTGCCTTTCCAGTGATAAAATAGTGTGCTATCTCTTAAAAGCAAGAGCTAAAGTAAATACATCTGAGATGGATATTCACAATGAACCTGTACCAAGAAAGATTGCAGAGCTGAAAGAGAAATGCTAATACATATTCACTTAAATTCACTAATGAAGATTCTGACCAGTCCAAGCCAGAAAACTGAAGAAGGCTTGAATTTCAGGTTCAGACTTTTTTGCTATCTTCTGTTCAGACATTTCTTGAGAAAAGATTGTCTTCAAGAATGGGACAAGGGCTGGAGTTGTAGCTCCATGGTAGAGCTGTTACAGAGCGTGTGGGAGTCACTGGGTTTGATCCTCAGCACCACATAAAAATGAATAAATAAAATATAGGTATTGTGTCCAACTACAACTAAAAAATAAATTTTAAAAAAATAAGACTGGGTGATTGGAAGAGGGGAATTATTATGTTTACCTGTAGGCCAGTTTTCCAAATGAATTTTGAAGTTTTTCTTAGGTGAAAAATTAAGGAATCTTCTGTCCAGGTTTCATAGCTATGTGCCTTAAGAACTTACCGATTTCATAATACTTATGTCCAAAAACATCTTACACTTCAAATTTATGGGTTAAGGCACAACATCCCACATATCCTCTGATATAAAGGTGCAGGGTTGGTTTGAAAATACAGTTGGGTTTAATGTTGACTGTTGGTATTCCTACATGGAGCAATTACTATATGAATACTGATGAAGCATTTTTTTCTTATGTTAAATACAAATAAATAATATTCTATGGGTAATATTTAACAAATTGCATAATATAGTTTATCTCTTTACTGTTGTAAATTGAGCTTAATAATAATGAGAGAAAACATCAAAAAATATAAAAGTTTTATATGGACACAATAAAAAAATGACAGGATTTTCATTATAGGATAAAAAATTTGAAGACTCCCCAAAACAACAAAAACCTAACATTTTAATAATGCATCAGGTGTCAAAAAATATGTGTGACCTTTAGAAGCTAAATAGTCCAAGAATCAATTCTCCCTTAGAGCTTCCAGAAAGAGTGAAGCCCTGCCATTACCATGACTTTTCTCAGTGAGATCATGCTAAAATTGTGACCTCCAGAACTAAGATAATAAACTTCTGTCATTTTAAGTCACTAAGTTCATGGTTATTAATTGCAGTAGAAATCTCATTCAGACTTGAGACCAGTAATGAAGTGATGAGCCAACCACCTGGTGGCAAGTTGATTGCAATGGACTACTTCCATCATGGATGACGCAGTGCTTTATTCCTACTGGAAAAAACACTGGATATGGATTTATCTTCTCTGTGAACAATGCTTCTACCCAAACTACTACGTATGGAGTTATAAAATGCCATGTCAACTGTCATCATATTTTGCACAGTTTTACTTCTGATTTAGAAAGTAACTTCAGTGCAAATATAGTCCAGAAATTGAACCCATGTTCATGGAATATTCTGGTATTACTATGTTCTCTATCATCCAGAAGAACAAAGGGACACAAACCCTATTCAAAGAAATAAAGTTTAAAAATTTCCAAATCTAAGGAGAAGAATGGATATACAAAATCAGGAAGCTAAAATAATTCTAACTAAAATAAATCTAAAGAGACTTCACTGAGCCTCACCATAAGAAAAACAAACAAACACACAAATAATGAGAAAGTCACAGATTTTGAAAGCAGCAAGAGAAAAGTGACTCTTCATGTACAAGGGAACTGCTTTAGATTAATAGCAAGTTTCTCTACAGAAACTTTAGGCCTAAAGGGAGTGAGATGACATATTCAAAGTAGTGAAAGGAAAAGCTTCCAACCCAGTATATGATATCTGGCAAGACTCTTCTCTAGAAGTGAGAATTTAATACTTTCCAAGATAAACAAAAGTTGAAGCAGTTCTTCACCACAAAACCTGTCCACAAGTGAGTGCTTCAGGCTGAAGCAAAAGGATAACAAACAGCCATACAAAAGTACTGAATTCCTTGGTAAATATCCCTAGAATTATGAAATAGATGTGTAAATCAATTTAAAGTCTGATTTTTAAAAACAAAAGCATACATAATACAGAAAGGTAATTTGTGTCCTAACGTAAAATGGCAGAGTTACAAGGAGCAGTGTTTTTATATGTGGCTAAAGGTAAGTTATTAGTTTATGGCAGATAATTATAACTTTAAGATGTTTTATGTGATTGCAGTGAAATTAATTTGAATGCCTGGAATTTGCCATTCAGCCCACTACAGCTGGCGAACAACTTTTTGACCAGGTGATGAAAACAGTTGGATTGTGTGAGGTCTGGTCGTTCTGTTTTGGTTTTGGCTGCAGTATGTATACAGCAAATGTTATTCTACGTGGCTTTAACTAAATAAAAAGGTGGCACAGCATTACGGTTCAAGTTTAGAGCTAAACTCTTTATTGAACATGTTTCTGAGGAATTAATTCAAGAAATAACCTGGAGAGTTTTCTTCTTGCACATTTAAGAAGTCATCTTACATGATGAGTTGTATCACCCACCAGAACCTGCAGTTCTTTGGGCCTCCTATGCTAAGCCAAATATAGAGAGTGTAATAAAGAGATTCATATATCAGGCTACCTAGCTAATGATAGACTCCTATCCTAGCATGTTTTGTAACAACACAAACTGACAAAAGAACTGTGGGAAGAAAGAATACAGAGGTGGCATGAAGAACACAGAAAAATGCTTAGGGAAAATTTGACAGTAAAATACTTTGCACAAGATCTAGAAATGTATGGTGTCAACTGTTTTGAAATATAAAATGAATGTAGGTGTTGAGGCTTTGGTTCTGCATATTTATGAGCATGATGACAAGTTAACACCTAAAATTGGCTTTCCCTTGAGTGAAATAAAAAATATTTAATGGCAAAATTCTTTGTCATACAAACCCACATATATACAGTTATCTCGTACTAGACAAAGGTACCATAAACATACATTTGAGAAAAGATAGCCTGTACAACAATTGGTGCTGAGAAAACTGGAAATCCACATGTAGTAGAATGAAATTGAACCCCTATCTCTCAGTTCAAAGTGGATCAAGGACCTAGGCATTAGACCTTGCATCTACTAGAAAAAAATGTAGGCCCAATTCTTCATCATGTCGGCTTAGGAACCAGCTTCCTTAACAGGATAACTAAAGTGCAAAAAGTAAAATCAATACTAAATGGGATGATATCAAACTAAAAAGCTTCACAGCAAAGGAAGTGAAGTGTGAAGTGCCTATTCAGTTCCTTTTCCCATTTATTAATTAGGTTATTATTATTATTATTTTGTGTGTGTGTGTGCGTGTGTGTTAAGTTTTTGAGTTCTTCGTATATCCTGGAGATTAATACTCTATCTGAGGTGTAGGTGGCAAAGATTTTTTCCCATTCTGTAGGCTCTCTCTTCACATTCTTGATTACTTCCTTTGCTGTGAAGCTTTTTAGTTTGATATCATCCCATTTAGTATTGATTTTACTTTTTGCACTTTAGTTATCCTGTTAAGGAAGCTGGTTCCTAAGCCGACATGATGAAGAATTGGGCCTACATTTTTTTCTAGTAGATGCAAGGTCTAATGCCTAGGTCCTTGATCCACTTTGAACTGAGAGATAGGGGTTCAATTTCATTCTACTACATGTGGATTTCCAGTTTTCTCAGCACCAATTGTTGTACAGGCTATCTTTTCTCAAATGTATGTTTATGGTACCTTTGTCTAGTACGAGATAACTGTATATATGTGGGTTTGTATGACAAAGAATTTTGCCATTAAATATTTTTTATTTCACTCAAGGGAAAGCCAATTTTAGGTGTTAACTTGTCATCATGCTCATAAATATGCAGAACCAAAGCCTCAACACCTACATTCATTTTATATTTATAATCAGTCAACAAACACATGAAAAAAAGTTCAACATTTTTAGCAATTAGAGGATTGCAAATTAAAACTACACTGAGATTCCATCTCACTCCAGTCAGAATGGCAATTATAAAGAATACAAATAACAATGAATGTTGGTGAGGATGTGGGGGGAAAGGTACAGTTATACATTGCTGGTGAGACTGCAAATTGGTACAACCATTGTGGAAAGCAGTATGGAGATTCCTCAGAAAACTTGGGATGGAACCACGATTTGACACAGCTATCCCACTCCTTGGTTTATACCCAAAGGACTTAAAAATCAGCATACTACAGAGACACAGCCACATCATTGTTTATAGCAGCTCAATTCACAATAGCCAAGCTATGGAACCAAACTAGATGCCCTTCAACAGATGAATACACAAGGAAAATGTGGTATATATACATAATGGAATATTACTCAGCCATAAGGAAGTATGAAATTATGGCATTTGCCAGTAAATGGCTGGAACTGGAGACTATCATGTTAAGTGAAATAAGCCAGTCCCCAAGACCAAAGGCTGGATGTTCTCTCTGATATGCAGATGCTCATGCACAATGAGGAGGGGTGAGGGAAGAATAGAAGATCATTGGATTAGACAAAGGGAATGAAGGGAAGAGAGGGGGGATTGTATTAGGAAAGACAGTAGAATGAATTGGACATAACTTTCCTTTGTTCAGATATAAATACACAACCAGTGAAACTCCACATCATGTACAACCACAAGAATGGGAAGTTATATGCCATGTATGTATAATATCTCAAAATATACTCTGTCACATATACCTAAAAAGAACAAATTAAAATTTTTAAAAATTGGATATAGTCCCTATATAGTTTTTCTTCTATATCTACAGAAGAGAGGTTCCAGGACCACCAAAGATATGGGGGGAAAAAAGTCATAAAGCCAATCTACAAAAAGGCACCCAATTTTGTTTTTCAGGTTCCTTGTCTGAGAATTGGTGTATAGATTTCGGCCCTATGTGTGGGAAACCATGAACTATACATGCAGTGAAGAAAAGCTGATACTATCGAAGTGTAAGAGATGAGGGCTCAGGTTAGGGGGGAGAAATATTAAAAACAGTTATAAATGGCACAATTAAAGAATGAAAATAAGAAAACAGAAAAAAAGAAAGACTAGAAGGCAAAAAAGAAGAGTTAATGGAACATCTAAGGCAAACTGAAGAACAGACAGTGAAAACCCAAAAGTATGTAATAGAAATTTTAATGATTTACATTTAAAAAACTACTCAAAAAAGTACTGAAGAATATAAGTGAGATAGTACATAAGAAAGAATATATAGAGCATCCCTGTCAAAACAATTTCAAACCAGTCATCTTAGAGCAAAGAATATCCAATGTGGGTTTTTTTTGTTTTCTAATTAAGACTTCCCAGACTGTCCTAAAATCTGAAAACAAACAACCAAAAACAAACAAACCCACCAATGAAACACAAAAGAACATATCAAGGGAAGAAGTAAGGAACCGAAAAAACTACAACTAACAAAATGTAAATAGATTTGTGGTAGCCTTTTGTTGTGGTGACCAAAATACCTGCAAGAACAATTGAGAGGAGGAAAGCTTTATTTTGCTCAGTTTCAGAGGTTCTGTCCATGCTCTTGCAATGCAGAAATGTCATGGTGGAAGGGCAATGGCAAAAGAAAACTGCTCAGCTTATGGCAGCCAGGAAATGGGGGAGGAGAGGGAACAGAAGAGGATAGGAGAACCAGGAACAAGAAATTAAAAATCTCACTTCTGGACCTGGGGGCTTAAACATGGACGTGCACCTGAGGAATCTCCAGATCCGTGGGCCTAAATATGATGCCTGAGGAACTTCTGGATCCAGGGGCCTAAACATGGACGTGCACATTTGAAACTTCTGGATCTGGATCCGGGGGCCTAAGCATGGATGTCTGAGGAACTTCCGTATCTGGGGGCCTAAACATGGATGTGTGCCTGAGGAACTTCCGGTTGCTATGGCCTAAACATGGAGGATTGATGAACTTCCGGATCCGGGGGCTTAAACATGGACATGAACCTGAGGAACTTCCGGATCTGGGGGCCTAAATATGGATGTGCACCTCTGGAACTTCTGGATCCGGGGGCCTAAACATGGATGCCTGAGGCACTTCCGGATCCTAGAGCCTAAACATGGATGCTGAGGAACTTCCGGACCTGGGGGCTTAAACATGAACGTGTACCTAAGGAACCTCTGGATCTGTGGGCCTAAATATGGACGCCTGAGGAACTTCTGGATCTGGGGGCCTAAACATGGACACCTGAGGAACTTCCGGATCCTAGAGCCTAAACATGGACGTGCACCTGAGGCACTTCTAGATGCTACTGCCTAAACATGGATGTGCGCCAAGGAACTTCCGGATCCAGGCTCCTAAACATGGACGTGCACCTTTGAAACTTCGGGATCTGGATCCAGGGGCCTAAACATGGATGTCTGAGGAACTTCCCTATCTGGGGGCCTAAACATAGACGTGTCCCTGGAACTTCTGGGTCCTTGTGCCTATAAAGGGCAGGGCATGACTCTCAGAAGGGATGTGGCCCATGAAGGGGAGCCGAATATGGGGCTGTTGGGGGGCAGACTGAGCTGTCACACCCTGAACTTGAATGTGACAGTGGCCTCACTTCCCGGCCTTCCCCTGGGTGTCACTTCCCTTCCAGGTGGTGCCGGGGAGGAAGTGAGACCAGGCGCAGGGGCCAGGCCCTGAGTAGGGACACCATCTCTCTCCTCGCTTAGCCAGGCACCTGGCCTGGCTGGGGATGGGGACGTCTTGTAACACTGGCTGCCTCCTACATCCCTGCCCCAGGACCTCAGGGACCACAGGCAGGGACAATCGTTGATTCTCCCCTGGCCGCTGACTCTCAGCCCTGGGGTCTGCCCAGGGAGAGCTCTATCTCCCAGAGGGTCAGGGGCCCCCTGTGACCTGCTGCTCCTTACCCACAGTATCCTGGGCGAGCAAAGGTCAGGACACCAGATGCTACTGAGAGTGACATCTCCTGGATGGGTGGCTGGGGACTTTGCCTCTGTCCCCAGGCCTCAGACACCAGATGATCCCCTCCAGAGACAGAAAATAAGCCCAAGACTTATTTTTAAGCTTTGGATTCTGAAATTTTCCTGCTGCCACCTTCTTTGTGAAGCCAGTTTTTCAACAGAAACAATATTCCAGGGTAAAAACAAAACAAAACATGGAGTCAATCAAACCAAGCTGACACATCTGGTCCTCCAAGAGAAATCTGGATTGGAGGGAGAAGAGCCATTCTCAACTGGCGAAATAGTGAAGTTCCCTTGTCCTTATTTTGTGTAAGCAAAATAAATAATCTGATGTTAACTCATCAAATTATTTTTGATGAGTGCTTGGCTCATAGGAAAACTGATTCTGTTTTATGGAATGAAGTGTTACCTGATTTTAAAGTTAAAAATGAAGCCAATTAGGATTGTTAAATTACACTGTCATAATTCTGTTCTTTGATAGCAGAAATAAATAAACCTTTAAAAAAAAGAAATAAAAAATCTTAACAGACTTAGAATTAGTAAGGAGATTGAATCAGTAACCAAAAACCTCCCATCACAGGAAAGCCCAGGTACACATGGTTTCACTGGATAATTCCATCAACATTTAAAGAATAATTAATACCAAACTCCCCTCAAACTTTAATCAGTTAAAGAATAAGAAGTTAATTAAGAGTACAGTTAATTTCCACACCCAGTCATGAGGTCAATATTACCCTGATGCCAAAATTAGACAAAAACACAAAGTATAAACATATATCTTTAATGCAAAAATTCTAAACATAATAGTAGCAAACCAAATTAAATACCACATTAAAAGGATTATACACAATAACCAAGGAGTATTTATAACTGGAATTCAAGGATAGTTCAACATATAATCTTGCTCACATCCCAGGCGGCTGACGGAATTTGGGTTTCCTCTGCGGGATATAGACTGCCTGTGAAATAAAGCTAAGAAAAGAAAAGGTGACAAAGAAACCACACTACACTGGAAGTAATCTTGAAAAGCCAGGGTGGGACAGCTCTACTACCTTAGGGGTCCATCTTCCACAATGGAAAGAGAGCGCCCATATTTGGTTTATATATATATATGGAGGAGACATCAAAAGGTTTTCTACAGAATTTTCTTCGCCAAATAAGGTAGGGGTGAACTGTTAGTTCCCAATAGGTTACACTCAACTCCGGAGCTACGAAAGCAGTCCCATTGGTAGAGAAAGGGCAGAGATCTCACGCCTTGGGCAGTCTGCACACAGGAATGCCGGGATTATTCCCAAAGGGAGACCTAAGTCCTCAATGGCTCAGTACCAAGCAAAAGACCACTCAAGTAGCATCATGGATGGTGTACCACAATATAAAAATCAATCTATAGGGCTGGGATTGTAGGTCAATGGTAGAGCACTTGCCTAACATGTGTGAAGCACTGGGTTCCATCCTCAGCACCACATAAAAATAAATAAATATATAAAATAAAGGTATTTTTCCATCTACAACTAAAAAAGTTTAAAAAATAATCTACACAATAAAGTACATTAATAAAATGAAGAACAAAAACGCATGATCATTGAAATTGATACAGAAAAAACTAACAATTCAAGACCCTTTCCTGATAAAACCATTCAACAAAGAATAGAAGAAAACTACATCAACACAATAAAAACTATATGTGGAAAGCTCACAGCTAACATCATATTCAATGGTTAAAAAAAAAAAAGACTAAAGCTTTTCCTTTAAGATCAGAAACAAAGTAAGTATACTAATTTTGCCACTACTATTCAACATAGTACTGGAATTTCAAGCCAGAACAATTGGACAAGAAAAAGAAATTCTTCTTTTCCACAGTGGAAAAGAAGTGAAATTGTGTGAGCAGAAAACATTTTATATATATATATATATATATATATATATATTATATATACACACACACATATATATGTATAAACATATATTATATATAATTTTTTAAATTAGGTAATCTTTAAGTGACTAAAATAGCCAAAACAATCTTAAAAAATAAAAGCAAAGTTGCAGAATGCACACTTCTGGATTTCAAAACACATTACAAAGAAAGAATAAATAAGATGTTGTGGTCCTGGCATAAAGATAAATATATAGACCAATGGAACAGTATAGGGAGTCCAGAAGTAAACTTTGCATATATGTTTTAGACAGATTTTTCACTACTGCAACCAAAAGACCCAAGAAGAACAATATTAGAGGAAGAAAAGTTTATTTGGGGGCTCACAGTTTCAGAGATCTTACTCTATAAATCACCAACTTCAGTTCACCAATTCACTTTGCTCTGGGCACAAAGTGAGGCAGGACATCATGGTGGAAGGGTATGTTGGAGAAGAGCAGCTGGGAACATGGTGCCAGGAAGCAGAGAGAGCAAGACCTTACTATGAGTACTATATATACACCAAAGACATTCCCCCAATGACCCACCTACTCCAGCCACACCCTACCTGCTTTCAGTTACCACTGGGTTAAGACTCTCATAACCCAATCATTTCACCTCTAAATCTTCTTGCCTTATCTCACACATGAGCTTTTCAGGGACACCACATATCTAAACCAAACAATGGCCAAATAATTTTTGACAAAGTGCTAAGACTATACAAAAGGGAAAGGACATTCTCTTCAATAAATGGTGCTTGGAAAATTGGAATGAAGTCCAACAAGAGAATGAAGTTGAACAAGTTTCTTGTACCATATACAAAAGTTAACTCAAAGGAAAAAACTTCAGGAGATTGGATTTGACAATGATTTCTTGGATATAGCACCAAAATATAGGCAACAAAATAAAAATAAAAAATAAAAACAGACAAAAGGGATTATGTTAAACTTAAAAACTTCTGTTGGTTAAAGAAAATATCAACAGAGTGAATACAATCTATGAAATAGGAAATAAATGCAAATCATATAAGGAATCAACATCCAGAATATATAAGAAACTTTTATAACTTAATAACAAAACGAAAACCAGTTTTTTAAATGGGCAAATAAACATTTCTCCAAAGTTCATATACAAATGGCCAATGGGCAGATGAAAAGATACTCAACAGCATTAATCATTAGGGAAATACAAATCAAAACCACCACCTCACACACATATCCTGATAGCCTCTATCAAAAGAACAGAAACTAACATGTTATAGAGGATTCAGAGATGTTAGAGCTCTGGTGTACAGTGATGGGAATATAAAATGGTGCAGCCATTTTAGAAAACAGTATGAAGTCTCCTCCTCAAAAAATTAAAAATAGAATTACCATCTGATCCAGCATTTCTACTTCAGGATGTATATTAAAAATAATTCAAACAGGATCTCAAGGAAGTAGTTACACATCCAACTTCATTATAGCCTATTCCCAGTAGCTAAGAGGAGTAAGCAGCCCAAATGTCCATGGACAGATGAATAAATAAAGAAAACATGATACACACACATGAATATTATTCAGCTTTAAAACACAAGGAAATGCTGGCACATGCCACAATGTAGATGAACTTCATGGACACTGTGCTAAATAATCCCCTCACAGGAAGACAAATACTGTATGATTCCACTCATAAAAAGTACTTAATGAAATAAAAAATAATAGAAACAATGTAGAAAGATTTTTAGCAAGGTCTGGGGGAAGGTGGGTGTTAAACCACAACACAAAGAAAAGACCACCAACTCCAATTTTAAATCAAATTAAAGCAAGCTTGTAATTCTGGTCAGGACTGTCTCACCCCAAAACACTGGGCTAGAGAACAGTCCCCAGCTCTTTTTTTTTTTTTTAATGGAGAGAGAGAGAGAATTTTTTAATATTTATTTTTCAGCTTTCGGTGGACACAACATCTTTGTTTTGTTTTATGTGGTGCTGAGGATCCAGGCAAGCGCGCTACCGCTTGAGCCACATCCCCAACCCCAAGGAGCACAGTTTTAAAGCACAAAAAGTTGCAAAGGGAGGGGTGTGGTCTTGAGAACTTACAGATAACAGGATTTTGACAAGAATGATACAAAGGCAGATAATAGGTTAATGATCTAAATGGTTCAACATTTCAAATTAGGGAGTAAATTTAGATCCCAACACCAGAATTTATGAGGCGCTGCTGAGGTTTCAGAGAGGGTTGTTATCTCGTCAGGGAAAACCAGGCATGGGCAGGCATTCCAAGCAAGTTTATAAATCGCAGTAATTTATAGTAAAACACAAATTAACTTTTCATGACTTTGTGACGAGATGGCTCCCAATCTTAAGATGGAATTAGGCTGGGTTCATCAGTGGGAAGGGAAACTGAGTGTTGCAAGATAAACACGTTCTAGAGATCTCTTGTACATTGATGTGAAGGTACTCTACTGAAATCATATACTTAAACATGGAAAAGATAAATTAATATGTTATTTTTTGAAATACATACATATTTTTAGTTGTAGTTGGACACAATACCTTTGTTTTTATTTATTTATTTTTATGTGGTGCTGAGAATCGAACCCAGGGACTTTCACCGCTAGGTGAGTGCTCTACTGCTGAGCCACAACCCCAGCCTCTAATATCATATGTTATTTACCATAATTTAAAAAATGATTGTCAAATCCAAAGGCAAAGCCTTATTATTTGTTACTACTAAATTTATCTTAGTAAGGTAGGATTTATCATTTCTGCTGATTGAGATCTTTCCAAATCCTTATTGGATTGATGAGGTTATTGTTGTTTATAACACCTTGTAACACAAATAATGATAAGCACACATTCTCTTTTTCATTTGGGTCACTGGAAAATGTGTTAAGTTTTGTACTTCATTTTTTCCCTCTTTCATTCCAAAGGGTAATACTTCATAGGCCCTCCATTTAAATAAGAGTCTAATAGTAGATTGAATCTCATAATCTCTGTGATGGGGATCCTGTTTGGATGGTAGATTCAGAGGAGATTTAGTCACAGAGGAAAAATCCAGTTGACAACATTATTCTCCATGACCTCTTTTCTGAGACCCACATTATGTGACTTTAGGTAAGTTCTCTGGTGCCTCTGTGCCTTATCTGCCCATCTGTGAAAAACCATAGTACTACCATACAAAACAGAAACACTTTACATTAACAATATTTCTATGCATTCACTGGGAAATTGATATCTGCAAGCTGTCCAGAGTGAATCCTAAATTGGCTGCTTGGCCCCACAAGAGGTTAGAAAGGAGCGCTCTCGGCTTTAAGAAAAACTAGTTAAGATGTCTTCTGACTGGCAAACTCTGGACGGCACCTTATTTTAATTGACTGAGGTATTATGAGCACCGTATGCTTCAGCAGCAGCCAATTCCTGCTGCCAGCTCTCAGACGTGCCTACTGTTTGCCAAAAATCCCATCTGCTCTCTATCCTCAGCTTCTTCGCGACTCAATTGTATGTTCATTATCTTTAGGAACAAAGATAAAATCATTGTATTTTTTATTTCAAAATGAATTTGGTTTAACTGGTTAAATTTTTCAAATATTATTTACTGGCCAATCAGGAAACTACTGACAATCTGGGTATAGCACATCAACTTTTCTACCTAAGTATTTTTTCAAATCTTGCTACTCTATTGAGAAAATGGCGTATAGCTATATGTATATTCTTCCCATTTACAACATCGTTATTTATGCTACTGCTTTGGAGATGCTACTAATAAGCTATGAATTTATTTTATCAAACATTAATTATAAAATACATTAGTGAAAGTCAAGTGTTGAAACCTTAAAAAGAGGGAAGGATTCCACTGGATTAGTAATTAGGAAAATTCAAATGTTCATTTGTTTGTAATTCATAGTGACTGGTCATCTTATTTTTTTGTTCATAACAAAAAATTCTACAAAATATTTATATAATTCTAAAAATCTTAACAATGCCTTCTGTAATAAGAATTAATCTATTATTTAATCTGACATAATTTTTTAGACCTTTATTGTCTAGTTTGTTTACACTCTGCTAGATATAAAAAGACAAGGTACATGTTAAATATTGACTTTTTAAAAATAATTTTTTAGTTGTAGATGGACACAATATCTTTATTTTATTTATTTATTTTTATGTGGTGCTGAGGATTGAACCCAGTGCCCCACATGTGCCAGGCAAGTGCTCTACCACTGAGCCACAACCCCAGCCCTTAAATATTGACCTTTTAAAATTTTTTTCATGTGCTCGGAATCAATCCTACAAGCCTGTGCATGCTAGCAAACGATAACCACTGAGTTACATCCCCAATCCATAATATTGTCTTTTGAAATAATTGTCATCAGATAAAATTATGATTTTTGGTGTTGCTGCATCTGACAGTTACTTTGATGTCCATGGTGGTACTATATATAAAAGAAAAAAAATGGTAATACTACAAGTAGGTAATTATATGAGAATAGTTAAATAAACCAGGTACTTGGTCTGTTGTATAAAATTTTAAAAAGATAACTAGGAAGGTAGAAAGGCAATATAGAAAAATGCTATGATAAACACAGGTTAAAGGGAAAAGGCAATCTATAAAAACACACTTACCTGGTAATTGCCACCACAGAAAAGTGATGTAAAGACTGGAGTGAGAGGTTTATAGCAAGTTCTTCCCTTATTATTAAAACCTTTACGAAGGCTTTCTAAATTTTAAGGAAAATAAGCAATCTTGAATCAGTTGTTATCAAAATGATAGTATTTGGACACGATCAACTAGCAAAAAAACTTTGAAAGCATTCATTGCGTATAATTCAAAACCAAATATGATGTTTAAAGTAATATGTTTGAAAAGGATTAAAATATTTCCATAAATTTGCTTTTGAACTTAACTATGCATTGAAGACAGTTATTTTCCATACTGAGCGGCTTCTCTTTGTTGCTCCAGTAATATTCTTTATATTTTTAATTTGTCTGTAAGTTGATCAATATATCCATTCTGTAATTCAACTTGATTTACTTGAATATTTGCACAAACACCCTCTGTGACACATAAGGTGACCTTTGGTTCCTTATGGTTTAATTATAAGCCTGAGGGAGCTTTGCCATATGTCACTGAAAAGTTGTTCTCTTTCCACTAAATCCACATCCTGTCTGCTCATTGTTCGTAGTAAAAATGTTACCAAAGCAGTTTCTAAACTAAGAGAAATGTAATTTAGTTCAATTTAATAAGTGTTTCACAAGAGTCTATAACACATCTAAATGCTAAACTGTGTGATTCTAAGACTCAGTTTAGGAACTTGTGTGTCAAGGTAAAAATGTGGCCCTGTTCATCTTTGACACTGGGATCAGCATGTGTGCTTAATAGCATGACATTTGCAGGTGTATAGGATAAATTGAACCTATTTCCACTCCTATTCCTGTGTCCATTTAATAATCCAATAGAGGCAGTGACTACTACTTTCTGGAATGTCATCACTGAGATGTTTTCCCAGTTTTCCTTACTTTCATTTGCTTCAATAGGAGATATTTCAAATGTAACAGAATTTTCCTTAGCAAAGTATTTTCAAACAAATTTACGAAAGTAATAAATGGTAAGTTACTTAAGATCACTTAATCTAATTAAGTGATTAGAGTTAATTTACTCATATGTTATTTCTTACCAACACTAAACATGATATCTGTCTTATATGAAAAGATTAAATAACATGGTTAAGTTGAAGTATGTCTCTTGAGAAAAGATTATCTCCATGAAAGTATGTTACTGTCTAGACTGGCACCATCCAATAAGACTTACTTAAATGATGGACGTGTTCTCTGTGTGCTGTTCAGTGTTGCAGCTAATATCCACATGTGGTTATTGAACGTTGAAATATGGCTAGTGTAACATTAATACATTTAATGTTAATTAAGTTGACTCTAAATAGTCACATGTGTCTAGTGGTGACCGTATTGGATGGTACAGATGTAGATCCACAGAATTCCATATGTGTTGGGCTGGGGTTGGGGCTCAGTGGTAGAGAACTTGCCTAGCACTGAGCTCAATCCTCATCACCACAGAAAAATGAATAAATAAATAAAGGTATTGTGTTCATGTACAACTAAAAAAAGTTTTTTTTTAAATTCTATTTGTGTTGAGGAACAGCAAGTTTCTCTCAAATGCTGAATTTGATTGGATGAGATCTCTCTATTCTTCCTTTTTTTTTTTTTAACAAATACTTGGAATTTAGCTTATATTTAAATAGGCCTACACTCGATTCATTCATCCAACCTACAAACATTTATTTATCATTAATTATTGCTATGTGCTCTGCTGGGCTAGGGATGCAGAAATGAGCACAACAGTTCTCTTCCACAGCAAATTATGCTCTCATAGGGAAAGAAAAGCTAGTAAATAAATAAATGCATCAGAGGTATTGCAGTGCCCAGGATGGCTACAAAGGAAAAAAAAATCATTGGTGATTCCTGGAGGATCTCAGAGGGTGCCATGACCCATGAAAAATGAGCAGACATTTCTGGAAAAGTTGTTTGTTATGGATTAAATTATGTACTCCCTAAATTCATATGTAGGAGTCCTAACCTTCATTACCTCAGGAAGGAAACTTATTTGAAAGTAAAGTCATTACATGTAATTAGTTAAGATGAGATCATACTACAGTAAGATTGACCTCATATCCAATGTGACTAGTGTCCTTTTAAAATGAGAGAAATTGGGGCTGGGGATGTGGCTCAAGCGGTAGCGCGCTCGCCTGGCATGTGTGCGGCCCGGGTTCAATCCTCAGCACCACATACAAACAAAGATGTTGTGCCCGCCGAAAACTAAAGAATAAATATTACAATTCTCAAAAAAAATGAGAGAAATTTGGACACATGCATGCACACACGCACAGAACGCTTCTTCAGTGCCTTTAGAGAGCAGGGCCTGCCAACACACCTTGATCTCAGACTTCTGGCCCCCAGCACTGTGAGACAACAAATATGTGTGGCTCCAGTTGCTTCATTTGTGATACTTTGTCACAGAAACCCCTGCAAACTACATTCCAGGTCAAGCAAGAAATGTTGTGAAAGCAAGGCAAAAACCCATGGAAGATATTTCTTGAAGATCTGTTTTGTGATTATCTAACCCATGAATTTTAAAAAGAAAAATATAAAGTAAGCATCAGTCTGAGCAAGCAAATTATATATATATACTTCTAGACTTAAAATAAAAGCTAAATCCCAAATAATGTTAAGGGGAAAATTACTTTTCTGCTAGATATAATGTATCAGGAATCAAAAAATAAATAAAGGTAATCATAAACCAATTAGATAAAAATTTTTATTTATTAAATTTACCTACTATTAGGTGTGTTGTTACACACATGTAGTCCCAGCCACTTGGGAGGCTAAAGCAGGAGTATTGCAAGTTTGAGGCCAGTCTCAGGAACTTAGTAAAACCATATCTCAAGATAAAAACTAAAAAACGCCTGGGCATGCAGCTCAATGGTAGAACACTTGCCAGCATGAATGAGGCCTTGGTTTCAATCCCTAGCACTGCAAGAAAAAACCTAAAAAACTTGTCTCCCCATAATAAAGTAGTTAAACCAATGACTAATATGACTCCTATTTCCTATATAATCATATGATGAAATATACATATGAGAGGTCCATTGTCTAATTCTTATGTATCAACTTTGTGGGAGAGGGTTCCTGAGCAGGAGTGGGGGTAGGAGTCATACACTGGGAACTATGTTCATTCCTCCTGGTAGGATAGCACCCTGGGGTCCAACCTCACTCCTTTAATTACTGCTGAGACAGGAGAGATTAGCACTAGAGGGGCAAAGTCAGGGTCCAGGAAGCAGCAAGGACATTATAACTCCTGAAAGCCACATCCCTTGAGAAGGAAGAATTGTCAGAGCCCAAACAGCCCTCTATCCAGGACTCAGGAATGAGATGAATGGGATGGGGCTGGGTATTTGGTGTCATCCATCTTTTTGTGTCCATGGAGCAGTTAGTGCTAGACATTAGCTGACTCGAAGGAATAAGTTAAAGACAATGAACTGTGGATGTCATTAATTCACTTCTGTAGCACAATAGTCATTCTGCAATAAACGTGAATAATAAACAGCATGGCTCCTTAGAGAAATAGTGCAGTCTAAGAAGGCTACAGCATAGCATGCATGGCAGGGGAGCATCTGCAGGGGTATGTATAATTGGGGAGGTTGACAAGGGCAAAGGGTAGCAGGAATTTGATATGTAGGCCAGGAAATAATAATGGATCGCTTTGGGGCATTTTGAGTTTGAACAACTTACAAGACATCAAAGAGAAATGAACAGGAGGCAGATATACAAATCTCTAGCTTAGGGTAAAGATCATGGCTGAAGATACCGTCGGGAAATCTCAGTATGAATGTCAAAATGAAGGATAGATAAGGGCAGAAAAAATGAAAAAAACAAATCGGTGCCAACTCTTGTATTCAGAGCCCCTGATACTTGCACGTATTTGTCTTTGATAGTTGACATTCATACTGATCTCCCTATCAAGCCCTACTCTAATTAGACCTTCATCCAAGACCCCTACCCTAAGTAGAAATTTGTATAAGCAAAGACAGGGAGATAGAAAAAGAGAAGGGTAAGAGAAAGAAAGAAAAAGAAAAAAGAAAGGGAAAGGAGGAATTAAGAGGAGGAAGAGAAGCGAATATGAGAATAATTATTTAGGGCTGGGGATATAGCTCAGTTGCTTTTCTTGAAAGCACAAGGCCCTGGGTTTGATCTCCAGCACTAAAAAAAAAAAAAAAAAAAAAAAAAAAAAAAAAAAAA
>NW_025999990.1:3127311-3142774 GCF_001458135.2 Marmota marmota marmota | reverse complement strand
TAAAAAAAAAAAAAAAAAGAAGAAGAATTATGTTTGGGTAGTGTCTCTTGACTCCATGAGAGGAGAAAAATTCAAGAAGGGAGCAATCACAGCATCAAATCTTGCAAAATTGTCTTAAAATATCTGAAAAGAGCTATTTAGAGTAGGAAATTGAGAATTTATTTTATGATATAGTGGGAGCTGAGGACCAAATGTAATAGGTTTACAAATTCTGAAAGTACTGCAAACTATGGCAAAGTTGAAAAGTACCTGCCACAGCATTTAGAAATTCTCTATTAAAAAAAATTAAAACTATGAATGCATAGACAATCTCACTCACACACACACACAAAATAATCAACTGATTTCAGAAACAGAAGAATGAACTGAAAACCAGTTAGAAATTTTGGCTAATAGAGTAGGCTAAGATGTTTCAAAAATTATGTAAGACTCCAACATCCAGATTCAGAAAATCAACAAATCCCAGGGAGGATAAGTAATAAGAAATTCAGAGCTAAACATTGTAGTAAAACTGTAGAAAACTGAAGATGAAGATGAAAATCCTAAAATCAGCTAGGGAAAAAAAAGTTCCCTTCATAGGAGCCATAATTTGATATACTACTGGCTTTTTAATCAAAACAATAAGACAGTGGAACAATAATTTCAATGAGATAAAAGAAAAAAACTGCTTACACAATCCTGTAATTGGTGGAAATAGCCTAAAGAAAGATGTGAAACAAACAAAAATTAAGAAAACTCACCACCAGAGGACTGGAAATTCTGAAAATTATTTTTCAAGTGGAAGGAAAATGATCCCAAATAGATGGTCAAAGATGCAGAAAGGAATGAGGAACAGAAAAGAAAGAAGAGAAATCTTCCAGAAACAAAAAAAGGGGGGGGGGGGCCTGGTCCAGGTAGCCAGATATCATGGCTTCCCATAGAGTGATAACTACAGGGTCTGTCAGGGGGAGGATCTCAACAGCTTTACAAGGTAAGTGTGGTGCCCAGGAAGCTAAGGGAGTTGGAACCACACCCTGACACAGAGCCTGGTGCTTCCAAATGCTAATCTTCTGAACTAGAAAAACTGCCCCACAGCCCAGAAAAACTATGACAAAATATCTCTATCCTGAGTGTTGAATGCAATAAAAAAATAATCACATGAATAATTATGTTGTGATAAGTAAGCTCTTCTAACATCTCCCCATACAGATGACAACTAAAATCTTTGGACAAAATTTAAAAAGTGGCTATGAGATTGCCGTGGAAAGTCAAAAATCGCAGCAGAATGAGAGGGTAATTAAAATTTGAAAAGCTGGTTAACAAACACTAACTCACTAAATCTGTTTTTTTTTTCCTCCTAGCTTTTCCCCAGGCGTGGCCCAGTCACGGTGGGGGTTCAGATGCTTTAAATATCAAGAGAAGACCCATCTTTATGGCCAGAGAAACTGAAGGAAGGGGATCACATGTTCGAAAAGTGTTATGAGAATTACTAAAATTTTTTCTTGCCACTTTTCTCAGAGGGTAGCTTCAGTCCTGCAGAATTGCATAGTAGTGTAGGCAGCTAAAACACCAGGAGAAAGCTTACATTTTTTATAAGAGGATCAGGAAAGTGGGGCCCTGGGGAGTGGAGAAGGCGGGGAGAATCAAGAAAAGCAGAGAACTTTTCATAACTCTATGAATGAAAAAACAGAAGGTCCCATTCTCAAGTTATGCCCAGGCAAGATAAAGTGAGACAGCAAAGGCTATAAAAACTATGATAAAAACAGACAAACAAGCAACAGCAACAAAATAGCCACTCAAGTTCCCTGAGAAGAACAAGCATGGGACATATCCTAAATAGCAGAGCAGAGGCTTTGAAAACTGAAGTCTCATTAGAACCAGAATTCACAGGAAGTGGGATAGAGCTTGCGGTCCAGACCTAACATACACACATTCTCCAGAGCATTTTAACACAGAACTCAGAGACTCATGCTCACAACATGACATCCCAAGTACCCTCGTGTAATCCAAAATTACTTGAGCCAGGTGCAGTGGCACATACCTGCAATCCCAACAATTGGGGAGACTGAGGCAGGAGGATTGCAAGTTTGAGGCCAGCTTGAGTGTCTTAGTGAGATCCTGCGTCAAAATAAAAAATAAAAAGGACTGGGGATGTAGCTCAGCGGTAGAACACCCCTAGGTTCAATCCCTAGTACCACCCACACAAAATGAAATAAATTTAACAAAGAACTCAATAAATATCCCCAAATTTTTAAGGAATAAAAAAATCCAGCAATGTATAAAAAGGATGATACATCATGGCCAAGGGAAGCTTATCCCAGAAATGCAACACTATCATTTGAAAATCAATGTAAGAGATCTGAAAGGTTGCTGCAGCCCCGCTGGCTGGGCAAAATAACTGGGGGAGTGACAAGCAACTTGTGAAGGTTGATACAGCGGGAGCCGCTTTATTACAGGACAGAGAAGTATATATACCCAACTAATTACACACAGCTTAACTTAATTAACATAAACTAGATACAGCAGTCAACCAATAAAGAATCCTCATCATCTTAATGATTATACACAGCTTAATTAACATCATTAGATTCAGCAGTCAGTCATTAAGGAATCTCCATTATCTTAATGGCTTGCTGGCGTTACTTCACAAACCACTCCTCTTAGCATACTGCCAGGCACCATCTTAACTTGGTTGTGGCCCTCATCAAAAGGTTTCATTCACATAAAACACTGATGCAAATGTTTTTAATGGCTTTACTCATAATCATCAGAACAAGAAACTACTCATATGATAGCTGATGGAACCATGAACAAACTTGTACATCCACACAGTGGAATATTACTCAGAAATAAAAAGAAACAAACTAATCTTACACACAGCAACATAGGTAAATCTAAAATGCATTATAGCAAATAAATTTGTTTGTTTTTTAATTTTCAGTACTGGGGATTAAGCCCAGTGGCACTCTACCAATAAGCTACATCCCAGCCTTTTTTATTATTTGCTTTCAGAGAGGGTCTTGCTAAGTTGCTGAGGCTGACCTTGAACTTGCAATCCTCCTGTCTCACTGCCTCCACCCGACCCCCATCATGGAATTATAGACATGCGTCACTGTTCCTAGCCATCCTACCAAACTTTAATAGCCAGTCTCAAAGTTCTGTGTAATGTATGATTTCATTTATATGGAAGGCAAAACTACAGAGATGGAGAATGTGAGTGGATGTCAAGGATTGCGTAGGGGAGGAGGGTTTGAATACAAAGGGACAGCATGAGAAAAAAAATTTGGCAATGAAACTATTTTACATCATTTTTTGTGTGGCAACATGACTTTCTTCATTTATCAAATCTCATAATCTCTATTCCCCAAAGAGTAATTTTTCATGATATATATAATAAAAATAAATTATAATTTTTGATAAGTCATATGAGTTATGACTTATGTTATAAGTTAGTCTTATGAATGGAGATATAGCTGAAACGAGAACATCAGTGTATGGATAATTGTTAGATATGATGATTAGACATGGAGGGCAATGAGAGTATTGTTCACTTTGTATATATCTGAAACTTTCTGAAATAAAATGGGATTTTTTGCACCCCCCCCTTTTTTTAACAGTATTGGGGACTAAACCAGGTGTGCTTTAACACTGAGCTATATCCCCATCCCTTTTTATTTTGAGACAGGGGCTTGTTAAGTTGCCCAGGCTGGCCTTGAACTTATGTTCCTCCTGCCTCAACTTCCCAAGTTGCTGTAATTGTAGATGTGTGCCACCACACCCAGTTAAAAGAACAACTACAAAAGAGCTACAGCAAACAGACTTATGGTGAGAGATTAGGTGCTTTTCCTATTAAGATCAAGAACAAGGAAAGGATGCCCTGTCTCACCATTGCTATACAACGTTGTACTGGAATTCCTAGTAGCCTTAGTTCTAGATACTTTGGAGGTTGGAGTAGGAGGATTGCTTGATTCCTGGGGTTGAGGCCAACTTGAGTAACAAAGAGCCACCTCAGAATGGAAATAGAGGACATTTTACCAATGCAGTAATAAATGAAAAAGAAAAGGTAAATAGATTGGAAATGAAAAAATAAAACTCTTTGTTCATAGTTAACATAATTGTCCATGTAGAAAATCCCTAAGAATTAAGAAAGAAATCATCCTCATACTGATTATATCTGTAGGTTGCAAGGTAGAAGGTTATTATACCAAAAAAAAAATCACTAGAAAATCAGAAGATATCTACAATAAATAAAGAGATTGAATGAATAATCAAAAAAACTTCCAAAAAAGAAAAGCCCGGTTCTGCAATCTGTGTATGGGGTGAAGGTGGGAGTTCATAACCCACTTGAATCAAAGTGTCTAATATGATATGCCAAGAAATTTATAACGTTTTGAACAACCCACAATAAAAAATTAAAAAAAAAAAAAAAAGAAAAGCCCGGGACCGGATAGCTTCATTAATGAGTTATATCAAATGATTAAAGAAGAAGCTGTGTGCAGTGGTGCACCCCATAATCCCAGCAGCTCAGGAGACTATGGCAGGAAGATTGCAAGTTCAAAGCCAGCCTCAACAATTTAGTGAGGCCCAAAGCAACTTAGTGAGACCCTGTCTCTAAATAAAATATAAAAAAGAGTTGGGGATATGGGTTGATAGTTAAGTGCCCCTGGGTTCAATCTCCAGTACCAAAAATATAAAAATTAAAAATTAATTAACAGTAGTCCTTCTCAAACCCTTCTGAAAACCCCAGGAGGAGGAAACACTTAAGACCTTGTCCTAGAGGCTAGTATTACCTTGATAACAGTCAAACAAAGACATCACAAGAAAAGCACAGACCAGTATCATTATGAATATTGATGCAAAAATCCTCACAAAACACTAGCAAATTAAATCCAGCAGCATAGTAAGAGGATACTATACCATTGCTCAGTGAGATTTACCCCAGGAATGCAAGGGTGGTTCAAGATGCAAAAATCAATCAATGAGATACATAATTTTAGTAGAGAAAAGGGAGAAATCCACATGATTTTTTCAATTGATCCAGAAAAAATCATTTGACAAAATGCAACACCCTTTCAGGATAGAAACAAGAGAGGTTTCTGTCTCCTCTCCCTCCATTTCTGTTTTATAGGTGTGCATGCCAGTCAAAATCCCCATCCAGTATGTCTATGGATTTTTTCCCATTCCCTTCTGTGGAATGGGTGCTGCCCAGCTGCTGTAACCAGGCACTTAGTGAGATTCCCTTATTACTCAATTCCCTGCCTCATCTGGTCAGTGAAGAAACTATTTTTCCACTTGGGCAGGATTCTGACTCGGAGGCACTCAGTTATAATTTCACAGATGGCAGCTCCACTCCATTGGCTCCTCAGCCATGCACACACACCAAATGTTTGAACCTGCAGTACTGAGCAGGATTGCCATGGCGATAACACACTATCAGACTTTCTCATCATGGTCTCAATTAACCCAAGGTCTATACATGAATAATTGATCTCACCCTGTTCCCTTCTTGGGTTACAAGTGCCAGTGGCCCCAAAGTTGCTCCAGGCATAACGTTTTTTTTCTTTCTGGAATTTGCTGATTGTTGGATTATTGCTTTTACACATTAGTGAAACTTGCAGGACGACAATTTCTGGCACAAACAAGATCTCCAAGAAGACTTTCTAAGTTGGGGAGAGACCCACGAACAAACAGGACTACTTACACACTTGCCCCTAGTCCTTTTTTCATATGTATAAATTGACAACAAAGAATCACAACATATGTGCTAGAACCTTAAAAGAGTAAATTAAATTTAAAAAGAACGATAAAAGGAAAATAAATAAAATTTTAAAATTCTAAGTTTTCTCTCTATTGTATTTTGCCTATTTTTTTATAGTACCATGAATTGAACCAGGGGCACTTTACCACTTAGCTACAGCCCCAGCCTTTTAAAAAATCTTTTCATTTTATTTTATCTTGAGACAGGGTCTCATTAAGTTGCTGAGGTTGGCCTCAAACTTGTGATCCACCTGCCTCCAGACCAGCTGGGATTCCAGTTGTGCGCCACCATTCCTGGCTCAAAGTTCTTTCTTCAAAGATTTTTGAAGATTGTATATCCATAAAGAATGAGATGCTATAATAACAGAGAATAAGAAAGCATATTTAAAGATTTCAAATATGGTTGCTGAAATGGCATATTCAAAAGAGACATCCTTTCATTTGAATAACACAGTAGATTAGATCCTGGGCTAACTTTCACAATGAAAACAATTCTGAATAAAGCCCTTTAAATAAAATCTTAAAACATATCTATGAATTGGTAAGGAGGAATGGAAGTCTCAGACCAAAACCAAGTAAGCATAAGCATTCAAGAGAAATAAACCAATTGGGCACAAATCTATAGATTCAGAAGCCAAATGAAGTCCAAGCAGGAAAAATAACATGTTATAATAAAACTTTAGAAAACAGAAATTAAAGGGATGATCTTAAAAGAAATCAGGAAAAAAAAAAACCTACAGCAACAGATTATCATCAAGACAAGTAATTAATAAATAGAGTAGCAGCTTATTTTTCAACAGCAAAATTGGAAGACCAAAAAGTAGCATAATGAGTGGAATTCTATATTCAGGGAAATTATTATTATTATTATTATTATTATTATTATTATTATTAAAGATGGAGTCTTACTATGTCACTTAGGCTGGCTTCAAACTCGTGATCCTTCTGCCTATTGTTCTGAGTAACCCAGCTTCCAGGCACATGCCACCATGAGGTGAACTAACTGCAATTTCATTCAGCTTCCAGTTCTACAAAAAGGTCTTATTTCACTTTTTTTATAATCATATATCATAGGATATATGATTCCAAGTTGTCATTTGTTCTTTTAATACTATAATTTTTTTCCCATCCCCTTCTAATTTGCATTAATTCAGATGAGGAATTAGCCACCATTCTTATGAGTATTCTCTTGTATGTAAGAAGTCATTTGTCTTTAACTGCATTTATTTTTTTTCCCTTATTGTACTTCTGTAATCTGACTATGATGTGACCAGGTCTTGTTTTCTTTCATTTTGGGCTTGAGAAGCATAACATTGGAAATGGAAAAATTAAACTTCTTTACACATATTAAAATATTAAAGACATCATAAAATGTTATGAACAACTTTATGCCAATAAATTTAGAGCTGTATATCAACAAAACAATTCACTATACAAGTGAATGTATTTATCTATAACAAATCCACATAATTCCAAGGACAGGTCAGTGCCTGGAAAACATCACTGGCACAAACCTTTGAATGTTGCAGAAAAGTTCTTCATGCTTATTTTAAGTAAAATTGTTTATAAACAAGTCTAGAACGCCAAATACAGAATAAGTAAGGTTTAACTTAAAATGTATGGTAAACATAATTAAATATTTTTTCGACATTAATCCCTAAAACTTGAAGGCAAACTCAGTGTTTGAGGTTTTCAAAGATCCTTGGGTCAAAAACTTCTTCACTAAAAGAATCTCGTTAGTAGGCATGGCCGTGGGTGAGGTGGTACGTGATTATAGTCTTAGCTACTCAGGAAACTGAGGCATGAGGATCACATGAGGAACTCGCCCAGGAGCAACATAAAGAGACCCTATCTCAAAATAAATAAAATAAAATAAAAATTAATCTTGTTAGGGACCAAAGAAATTGTGGTCTGTGGTTTTAAGTATAACTTTGAGCAAAACTGATTTTATGTACTTGGGATACAGAATAATTTTAATTTCACAGTTACTGATTCTCACTCTGAATTCAACCTTAATTTACAAAAAGATCATAACCTCTGCTTTTCTTTAGCCAACCATTATTGAGTTTAGACTTTTTTTTTTCCTTTTAGCAGTGCTGTGGATAGAACCAGGGCCTTGTGTATGCTAGGCAAGTGTTTAATCCCTCAGATATCTCTAGACTTATTTTTAGACATTTTGGGTCACTTTAGTTTATATTCAGTGTATAATGTGTCTTTCAGATACCTGAAACTACTTGGTGTCATTTGGTTGTGGTTTGAGTATGTCCCCAAATTTCAGATGCTAGAAGCCTGGTCCCTAGTGTGATGGTGTTGAAGTGGTGGAAGCTGTAAGAGATGGGGTGCAAAAGGTAATTAATTAGGTCATGAGAGCACTAGTGTCCCCAGGGATTAATGCTAGCCTTGAGGGCTGGATTAGTTCTCAGGAGAATAAAGCAAGCCGACTGTCTTAGCATCTTCTCTTGCTTCCTGTTTCACCATGTGATTTCTCTACCTCTCAGACATGCTTGGTCCCTGATGCCATTCCCATGAGAGCCTCACCAGAGCTGAGTAGATGCTGGTATCATCTAGAACCTCCAGAACTGAGAGCTAAATAAACCTATTTTCTTTATAAACTATTCAGTCTCAAGCATTTTGTTGTAGCAATACAAAATAGACTAAGACATTACTATAGCTATTTTCAACAGAAACGAATTCAGTATGAAAAACTTGATGCTTATAAGATCTCTATAAAGGCTACAGAAATAAACAACTCTAAGAACAACATTACAAAACTAGCCTAGTTAGGGAGGTGTTGTTTCTGCCACAATTGGTAATAAGCTCTTGGATTTGAAAGTTGTTCCTGCAGCTCTTGGCTCTATAAATATACTGCCTATCTGTGATCCAAGAATTGGAGCTGCCACAAAAACTGTTATATCCAGGAACAAACTACTATAATCCAGGGATTAGGAATCTTGTGCCAGAACATTTATGGAACCATTCTGCACCTGCTACATCTGCACTGATAAAAATGGATGAACTATGTCCTGTTCCCTTGCAAACTTGAAGCTTAGACCTTGGGATCTTCCATGCAGCTGCAAAAACGAATAGCCCTACACCTCCACAATCATGCTTGTAAATAGAAACGATGGAAAGATACAGAAACATTGTCACATCTTCATGTCCACCTTCAAAATTTTATGCTTTCTCATAAAATTAAATAATTAATTATATGAACTGGAAATTCTGCTCCTAGGCATTTACCCAAGAAAAATAAAAACATTTCCACATGAGACCTTTCATCCATGAATGCTCTCAAATATTGTTGGCTAGGTTTTACACGATATAACCAATTGGAAAACCCTTTGGTAGTTTCTTCCAAAGATATATATATATACATATATCTTATAATACACACAACAAAATATCAATCTCAAAACCAGAAAATTAAGCATAAGAAGATATACATAAGAATATGACCTTATTTACATGAATAATCAAAAACAAGTAAAACTGATCTGTTGTAATTGAGATAAAAATAAAGGTTACTTTTGGGGAATTATTGATTAGAAGGGGCATGATGTAGTTTTTTTGTGTTAAATATATTTTGTATCTAATTCTCGGAGGATGTTTCAAGAATTTACATCACTGAAAAGAAAAAAAGAACTCAAAACTGATTATTTAGGCTTCCATCAAAAGAAATTAGAAAAAGAATAAAAAATTAAACCCCTCAAAAGAGAAAGGATATAAAGAAAAGAAAGTCATGAAATAGAAAACATATTTTTAAAAACTAACAGAATTCTTTGTGAGACCTTAGAAAAAGGAGAGAAATGAAGACAGGGACACCATAACAGATCTTTCATTCATTAAAAAGACCATAAAGTAAAATTTGAAATGACTTTATGCCAACAAATTTTCAAAACTTAATAAATGTTAAAATTTATAAAATATGAATGCATACACATACACACAACTTAGCATACTGGCTGCAGAAGACATAAAATCTGAATTCATACATAATGATTAAACTATTAAATAATTTGTACTTTAAAACTTTCTTTTCTCCCTGCCCCTCTAAGATGCTTCAGATGACTTTTCTAGTGAATTCTGGAAGTTTATAAAGAGGAAGAACTGGCCACTGAAAATTCTGTGGATGGATATCTGATAATATTTTGTTAGCAATGCTGGATACTAGAAGATGAGCAATGATTGAAAATCACTTTGAATAATTATCTATTCCCGCTAAGGCAGATAATCAAACTGTCAACTGAGGAAAGCATTTTTGGATACATAAGATCTGAGAAATCTTAGTGATGTAACACCCTTTTAGGAAATCACTTAGGGCTATACACTAGCACACTGAAGAAGAAAACCAAGAAAAACAGGATTCAGGAAACACAGAACCCAAACGAGGAGGCTAGTACAGGATCATTTTGTAAAAATATGTGTATATTTATATAAAAATACTAAATGCATATACACCATAGTTTTAATAGTCTTCAGAATGGTCTGGTAGTAAATGGATTATTTTATACTTCTGTATATTTTCAAAACATTGAAGATGCAAATTCCATTTTGTAATCAGATTTTATAAATGCTACTTTTAGAGAAGAAATGTAACTCCTGCTATTTTCCTGTTTCTCCACTCAATTCCTTATATAACAACTCTTAGTTAATTCAATGCTAAAAATAAATGGGTCTTAATTAAACTCAGGTCTAAAAATCTCACTGTCAGTAAGTTGGTTTTCTTTGTGTTGAAGAAACACATTCTTGCCTCTAGAGGTAGAAAAATTAAGTCATATTTGTGAAATAGTTTATCTCCCTTTATGGTATAAAGGGAAAAGTACAGAAGAAATTTATTTAGCAAATGTTTTGGATGCATAAAATCATTTAATAAATTTATTGCCAGTGATAAACCTATGGTGAAACAAATAGAGACATCTTTAATCATATGATAATAGCCAAAAACAAAACAAAAAAATGCAAAACCCACTTGATTTCATTTAATGATGAAATAATTCCTCCAAAAGTATGATATGAGCACCTCTAATTAACATTTAAAAATATCTTTATGAATATAATAAAATAAGAGGTATAAGAAATGAAAAGAAATATGATTACCATATGATTATACAGAATTGTGTACATGAAACATCCAAAAGAATTCTACAGATAAAAAGGCAAATGTAATAACTAAATATAGCATTGTTGTATATGAATATATATAATATATATTCATATATAATATGTTATAATATATAATGATAATATATTATTCCGTACTCTATATTCTATATTATTATATATTGTATATATAGGTTATATATTTTTTACATATATACATATAAGTATATATATTTCCCTTTAAAAAGTTTCCTCCATTGGTAACATTTTTTAAAACTTATTGGTGTATATTAGTTATACAGAATGGTGGGGTTCATTGCAGCATATTGGGACATGCATATAACTAAATTTTGCAAATTATTTTTAATTCAGTTTTCTAATTCCAGACCTAGTTACTCACATATATCCTGGGAGGCCCACTTCACTTAGTATTTTAGGTATCCCTCACCAAAGCCAGCATGTGTGTTTGTGTGCTATATAAATCAATATATGTGCACAAAGGAAGCTTGATTTTTTTTTTTTTTTGTATGTGTGTGTTGCTGGGGATTGAACCCTGGGCCTTATGCATGCGAGGCAAGCACTCTACCAACTGAACTATATCCCCAGCCCTGGAAGCTTGATTTTTAAAGAAATCATATTGTAAATTTAAGATCCCTCTTGTAAATTAAAAATTGTATTGGGGTTGGGGGTGATATAGTACTTGACAGGCCCTGGGTTTGATCTCCAGCACAGCAAGAAACAAATCATTTAAAATTTATCTCGTTTTAAAATTATAATTTTAATGTGCTCCTTTGCTTTTTGGAGAAAACACATCATCACATCATACTTGAATTAAATTTAAATGTTTTAAGATTAGATATCCTCTTGTCATTGCCTTATTTATGATTTATTTATTTATTTATTTATTTATTTATTTATTTAGTGGTGCTAGGGATTGAACCCAGGACCTCTCATGCTAGGCAAGTCCTCTAGCACTGAGATACACCCAAAACCTTTACTTTGGAAAATTTAAACTTACAAGAAATTTGAAAAACTAGTAATATGAACATCTGTATTCTTTTCGCCATTTTACAAATTTGTCATTACACTTAATTTTAATTGTAGGACTAAGTCACTTTGTTCTTTTAGACCTAGTTTATAGTAATTCTTGCTTGTAATTCTTTCTCCATTTTTAAACCCAGGGAAGTCAGGAAGGGGGAGGAAAAGTGATTAACTTGGCTCATATGATCAATGCAATTTCCTATGGAAAAAAGATCAAGAAAGACTTTAAATATCCAACTATCTATATATTGGCCTTAACACCGTAGTATGTATGTGTGTGTGTGTGTGTGTGTAAGTAAATATATATATATATATATATATATGTATATATATATATATATATATTTTTTTTTTTTAATATTTGGTTAATACATATAGGTACCCAGTTAAGTGCTGGCCAAGAAGGATGTTAATAATTGGTAAACTGGTAAAAAGGAAAACATAAGTGAGAGAGACTCTATCCTTTCGTATCTTTTGAATTTTTAATTCTGTGCATGTGTTACTTAATCAACAATGTTTTCCCTGAATGTAAAAAATAAACTAGTTGTAGTGATGCAGGCCCGTAATCCCAGATACTCAAGAGGCTGAGGCAGGAGGATCTCCCTAAATTGCCCAGGTTGTCCTCAAAATTGTGATTCTCCTGCCTCAGCCTCCCAGGTATCTAAGATTACAGGCATGAGCCACTACTTCCAGCTATTTCACAGATTTCTTAAGAGGATGAAACAAGGTAAAATTGTTTGAAATTCACTGTACATTGAAAAACATTATTCACATATAAGTTATTGTTGAGGGGCAATGTAGAAAGGGCTGGGGAGTCAAACAGGCAGGAGCCCTCACTCACTGGTCATGGGATCTTGGACATTTCTTAGCTTCTGGAATTGAATTCTCTGGAACACTACTATGAGGGCAGAGGATTCTTAGTTCATGCTGTGACCCTAGAACCTCGGATAGTGCCTGACAGTCAGTCTCAGCAGGTGTTCATTGGGTGTAACTCTCTGCTTTAGTTTCTGCATTTAAAAATCATGTAAGGAGAGAAATTTGTATTATTTAAACCTTCAATTTATGCTTCCTCAAGATTTGGTCATATGGCTGTGCCTCCTAGGAGCCTCACATAAATGCCAAGTGTTAGGAACCTTTACCGAGAGGTGAATAAATGTCCATTTTAAAGTCCATTGGTAGGAACTTCTGACCATGATGAAGTAAAGAGGTTGCAAGATGATCTCCCCATAAACAACTAGGCAACATTGTCAGAACTAGTTGTTTAAGGACTCTAGTAAGTGGACTAAAAGCAAACAAGTTGAGAGGTGCTTAACCTTGAGTAAATGGCTAAACCTTGAATAAGGGCAGTGGGAGTCGTGGGGTCCTTGCCTGGGGCTGCTCCTGTTCCCCGCCCTCCTCATGCTCTAATGGCATGGAAGTCTACCAAGATGCAGCTGGCCGTGCAATCTAGCAGCTTCACTGCCTAAGGAGGTTGACTGTATGTAGAGCAAACTGCAGAAAATACCACCTCATACTTGCAGTAAAAGTAGCAAACTGGACAGGAAATGAAAGGGGAATGTTCACAGGTCATGGTTCTGGTTGGGATGAGTGGCAGATCTGCTGACTAGTAAGAAATATTGCAGGCCATAAGAGAGCCAGAGGGAGGCTGGACAGGCTTTCTGCACATCTCTGGCTAAGTGGTAGTCTATGTGCATGTGTTGGGACACCTGAGAAGGCCTGCTAGGAAGTAACACATGGGACAGACTAGAAAACGGCCTGAATTTTGAATGCACTCAAAAACCCACATCCACATCCACAGGGAAGGAACGGAAACCTTACTGGTTTGAGTTTTAGCACATTCTCAGACCAATCTATCAGACTATGTAGAGAGGGACAACATCTAGGAAACAAGCTAAAACATATAAGTAAGAATTTTAAAAATCAAAGCAGGGACATTAATGACCACACACGACAGAGGAGACAAATTTGCTTGTTTCTGACCTTCAAATATACACTTGATTTTCATTTCTGTGAAAATAATTCTGGGCCCTTCATATATTTTGCCAGATGGCATAAAATCAAATCTGTCTTTTCAAAAGAGGGATCTGAAACCTCATTGCAGCATGAAAGGAATTTCTTCCTGGTTATGGTGTGCTTTCACTGGGCAACTCCTGTAAAATGCATGGTTTCACCAGAGTCCAGCTCCCGCAGTGTTCACGGTGGTCCACCACGCTGTTTCTATAGCGTGGGCAGCTTCTCCAGTGTTAGGATCCTTTATGGCATATCATACAAGGAAATACTGGAGATTGAACCCAGGAGTGCTTTTCCACTGATCCATACCCCCAGACCTCTTTATTTGTTTATTGTTATTATTTTTGCCCCAGGTATTGAACCCAGGGGCACTTAACCACTGAGCCACATCCTCAGCCCTTTTTAAAATTTTATTAGAGACAGGGTTTGAACTCGATATCCTCTTGTCTCAGCCTCCTGAGTTGCTGGGATTGCAGGCATGCTCCACCATGCCCAGCTTTGTTTCTTTTAAGACAGGGTCTCACTGAGTTGCCAAGACTTGCCTCAAAATTGATATCTTCCTAACCCAGCCTTCTGAGTCCCTGGAATTACAAGTATGTGCTACCACTACTGCACCCAGGGGAAACAAAAGTCTTGAGCAGCATTATCCACCAAACTGACCTAAGTGACACTTACGGAACACTCCACCAACAGCAGAATACACATTCTTTTCAAGTGCACAGAGAGTAATCTCCAGGATAGAACATATGCTAGGCCATAAAACAAATTTTGGTAAATTTAAAATTATTCATAGTATGTTTTCTAATCAAAACAAATTGTAAATCAATAAAAAAAGGAACCTTTTTTTTTTTTTGGTAGTGTTTCTGGTGAGACACCTGCTGCTGAATAGCCAGCCTTGCCCAATACCTTAATGGGAGTATTTCCCATTACTTAAAGGAAAACATGTGGCATTAAGTGATAATATTAGAAAACAAAGTCTCAAACCAACAATGTAAGCTTCTACCTTAAAAAACTAGAAGAGCGAATTAAACACAAAGCAAGCAGAAGCAAGGAAATAATAAAAACAGAATGGAAATCAATATAATAGGAAGCAGAAAAACAATAGAGAAAAATATAAAAGTTGCTTATTTGAAAAGATCAAGAGAATTTATAAACCACTAGCTAGACCATCCAAGAAAAAGAGAAGGCCAATTGTCAATATCAGAAATGAAAGAGGGAACATTGTCAGATCAGTGGCAGTGACTTAAAACAAAGCAGCCTGCACGGGAAAGAAACATCACCATCTCTAGCTGTCAGAGAAATGCAAATCAAAACCACCCTAAGATACCATCTCATTCCAGTAAGATTGGCAGCCATTATGAAGTCAAACAACAACAAGTGCTGGCGAGGATGTGGGGAAAAGGGTACACTTGTTCATTGCTGGTGGGACTGCAGATTGGTGCAGCCAATTTGGAAAGCAGTATGGAGATTTCTTGGAAAGCTGGGAATGGAGCCACCATTTGACCCAGCTATTCCCCTTCTCGGTCTATTCCCTAAAGACCTAAAAAGAGCATGCTACAGGGACACTGCTACATCG
>NW_025999990.1:3072980-3127219 GCF_001458135.2 Marmota marmota marmota | reverse complement strand
AAGAGACAGCAGCAGGACTCCCTGGCCAATCCTGGAGTTCAGCCAGCTTCCCGACCAACTGCAGCGGGACAAGGGACTCTAAAAATACCTTTTCCTGTTCCAAGCTCTTCCCTTTCTGCTTAGGCCCCATAAAAGTCCAGTCGGGTCAAGCTCCCATGCGGTTTCTCCTCAGACCCTTCTCATGTCCACTCTATTGGTCTGTTCGAGTTCCGCCTGGGAATGATATCTCAAATTAAAGCCTTGTTTGGTGGTCCTTTTAAATCTGCCTTCTTTGGTTGCTGCCCGCCTTGACAAGCATTACTACTCACAAACATTACTACTGATCTTACAGAAATTGGAAGGGGAGGGTATAATTTGAACACTTTTTTTTTTTGCCAACAAATTATAAATTATAAAACTACATAGTTGCATTATGATAATGTTATATTATACGTATTTATACATATAATAAAGATTGTACACCACGACTGTGTGGCATTTATCCTAGTAGATGCAAAAAAAAAAAAAAAATCCAGCATTTATTCATGGTAAAAACTCTCAACAATCTAGTACTGGAAAGGAATTTCCTCACTGTTAGAGTCTTTAAAAACAAAGATGGCCCCGCCTGTGCTAGGTCCATTTACACCTAAAAAATAAATATTAAAAAAAAAATGGTACACACCTGTAATCCCAGCAGCTCAGGAGGCTGAGGCAGGAGGATCAAGAGTAAACCAAAAGAGCACTTATGTGTGTTCCTATGAACACATGAGAGAGCAAGAGAGAACTGAACAATGGGACTTGTTATATGGGGTTGGGAGGGGGAGCATGGGAGGATTAGACGAACTCTAGATAGAGCTAAGGGTAAGAGAGGAAGGGAGGGGGCATGGGGTTAGAAAAGATGGTGGAATGAGATGGACATCATTACCCTAAGTACACTTATAAAGATATGAATGGTGCGAATATATTTTCTATACAACTAAAGATATGAAAAATTGTGCTCTATATATGTAATATGAATTATAATGCATTCTGCTGTCATATATAACAAATGAGAATAAAAATAAAAAATAGGGCTGGGGATGTGGCTCAAGCAGTAGCGCGCTCATCTGGCATGCTTGCGGCCCGGGTTCGATCCTCAGCACCACATACAAACAAAGATGTTGTGTCCGCTGAAAACTAAAAAATAAATATTAAAAAAATTCTCTCTCTCTCTCCCTCTCTCTCTCTCTCTTTAAAAAAAATAAATAAATAAATAATAAATTTTAAAAATGTCCTCTCTCTCAACATTTGCCCTGGGGTTAAGTTTCCAACATATGAACTTTGAGAGATACATTCAAAATGTAGGAAGTAGTTTGCTCATCTTGTATATTTTCTGTCTTGCTTAGAGTGGCCAAAGTCTGTTAAGATTTCTAAACATGTTCTGGTCACATCCTTCTCAGGATTTTGTTGTGCAGTTATTTCCTCCTCTCCATGAAACACCATTGGTGTCTACATTTTCCTGTTAGTTAGTCAGAGTAATGCCAATGATAAAGTTCCAGAACTAGCCCACAAAAGACATCATGAACTGAGAATTCTGGATCCTGAAAGAAAAAGGCCAAGTGGGTTAGCACAGAAGAACATGAGTTTCTGCTTCATTTCTGGTAGAGTTCCATTCTAAAACACACTACAAATGTGTAGGTTCACATACATTAGACACATACATCACACACACACATACAGAGGCACACTTCTGTAGGCACAATTCTCACTCCTTTTCTAATTCTTTGTAGTACAAGTACAAACTATGAATCCTTCTCTTTTGCTATCTTATGTCTACATTTGGCACTCCTCTTTCAAAAATATTGACCCTTCCTTTACTTGAAATTTCTTCTAAATTATTACCTATTGTCATAATGTCCTTTCAAACTCCATAGAATAGATTTATAAGACATATAGTTTGGAAGCAAAACAAGCACACTAAACAAAGTCACTAAGCCTCTTCTTATAGGTATAGTCCATGTACCTTTCCCATTTAAACATTCTCTTCCTGTCTCTATACTCCCTGAAACTGCTGTCTCCAAAGTCATCTCATGATTCTCAGTCTAACAAAAACATTAAACAATTAATGTATATATTTCTATATTTTTTTACCATTTATCTTTTTCATTTTTGCTTTCTGGGTGGCTCTCATGGGCCTGGCCCTCCTTATGAGATGCCCTCTCTTCCCTGAAACATTGACACTGCCTGTCTTATTTTATTTTAGAAGGTGTTGGATCAGTATACTGACCTTTCTGGAAGCTGAAAGCTAAAACCTAGAGTCCTGGTGATGAAGAAATACCTGCATATCAGAACCACGAGAATGGATCAGAGTTTAAAAAACATGGCATAGAGGTTGAAATTCTAAAATGTATCTTAGACGTCCAGAGGGAGCAGTTTGTGATGGGCAAGGGAGACAGGGCTTGGACAAGCTCAGGGTTGAGAATCTTCATCAAGGGATTCATGAAGGGAACTGGGGAAGTGAGACTGTTTGCTTCTCTAAACTGGTTCCTGGAGTTTTGGTCTCTTTAGTCATTTTGTATCTGCTGATAAACTGTATGCACTGATGGGCATATCTTCAGCTGATCAATACACTGTATCTACTGATGGGCATATTGTCCTCTGATTTGTCATTTTTGCAGAATTTGATATTTTACACCATTCTTTCCTGTTTCTTACTTTTTCCTTATGAAAGCTTTTGCCTCCTTTAATTCAGGTGACCATCCTCTTTCCTGACTCTTCCTGGCCTTGGTTTTGTTCCTGGCTGTTTGTTGTTTTTATTCTTTTAGTATCACCCACGGCACTTCTGCTACAAGTGTCACTGGCATAAGTGTGTCTACTGGAAGTCTTAAATCATAAGCTATATCTTAGTTCTAGACATTTTTTCTAAATTTCATTTCAAAAACTTATTCATAACACATCTCAATATTTCTGCTCTTTCCTCACAAAGTTACTCTTCCTTGGTATTTTTCTACTTATATTATATCATTGTTTACTCGTTCCTTCAAATCAGAAACCCAAACTTCTCCCTTTGCTTTACTATCAACAGTAGAGTACCAGGTTGACTAAGTAAAATGGTTTTGTGATCTTTTGGTTCTGGAACCCAGGTTTGAGACCACCAGCAGGTGGATCACCTGGGAATTTATTAAAATTTCAGGCTCTACAATATCATACTAAATGGAGAAAAATTGAAAGCATTCCCTCTAAAAACTGGAACAAGACAAGGATGCCCTTTTTCACCACTTTTATTCAACATCATCCTTGAAACTCTAGCCAGAGCAATTAAACAGAAGAAAGAAATTAAGGGGATATGAATAGGAAAAGAAGAACTTAAACTGTCATTATTTGCTGATGATACGATTCTATATTTAGAAGATCCAAAAATTCCACCAGAAAACTTCTAGAACTAATAAGTGATGAATCCTCTGAAAAAGAAATAAGAATACTACCCCATTACAATAGCCTCAAAAAAAATTGAGGTGGGGGAATATATCTAATTAAAGAGGAGAAAGACCTCTACAATAAAAATTACAGAATGCTAAAGAAAGAAATTGAAGAAGACCTTAGAAGATGGAAAAGATCTCCTATGCTCTTGAAAAGGCAGAATTAACGTTGTCATAACATTTGGCCATACTATCAAGTGCGTTATACAGATTTAATGCAATTCCTATTAAAATCCCAATGACATTCTTTATAGAAGTAGAAAAAGCAATCATGAAATTCATTTGGAAAAATAAGAGACTCAGAATACCCAAAGCAATCCTTAGCAAGAAAAGTAAAGCAGGAGTCATCACAATACCAGACATTAAATTATACTTCAGGGCCATAGTAACAAAAATGGCATGATATGGCACCAAAATAGACATGTAGACCAAGGTACATAATAGAAGACACATAGATAAACCCACAAAAATACAGTTATCTCATACTAGACAAAGACACTGAAAACATACGTTGGTGAAAAGATGGTCTCTTCAACAAATGGTGCTGGGAAAACTGGAAATTCATATGCAGCAAAATTAAATTAAACTATTGTCTTTCACCATGCACAAAACTCAACTCAAAGTAGATTAGAAACTGACTTCCTTGACAAGACCCCTAAAGCACAAGAAGTAAAGTTAAGAATCAATAAATGGGATGGAATCAAACTAAAAAGCTTCTTCTAAGCAAAAGAAATAATCAATAATGTGAAGACAGAGCCTACAGAATAGGAGAACATCTTTACCACAGAGCATGGATCACCAGAATATATAAAGCTCAAAAAACTTAACATGAAAAAAACCCAAATAATCCAATCAATAAATGTACTAAGGATCTGAACAGACATTTCACTGAAGAAGAAATACAATTGATCAACAAATATATAAAAAATTTTCAACATCTCTAGAAATTAGAGAAATGCAAATCAAAACTACAAAAATGGATTTCATCACACTCCAATCAGAATGGCAATTATCAAGAATAAAAGCAACAATAAATATTGGTGAGGATGTGAAGGAAAAGGTACACTCATATATTGCTGGTGGGGCTGCAAATTGATGCAACCACTATGGAAAGAGGTATGTAGATTCATTAGAAAACCTGAAATGGAACCACCATTTGACCCAGCTATCCAACTCCTCGGATTATACCCAAAGAACATAAAATCAGCATACTACAGTGACCCAGCCACATCAATGTTTGTGGCAGCTCAATTCAAAATACACAAGCTATGGAACCAACCTAGGTATCTTTCAACAGATGAACGGTTAAAAAAATGTGGTATATATACACAATGGACTATTACTCAGCCTTAAAGAAGAATGAAATGATGTAATTTGCCAGTAAATGGATGGAACTGGAGAATATCATCCTAATCAAAATAAGCTAAACCCAAAGAACCAAAAGCCAAATGTTTTCTCTGATATATGGATTCTAATTTACAATAAGTGGGGAGGGGTTAGGGAGGAATAGAGGTACTTCGGATTAGACAGAGGGGAGTGATGGGAGGGGAGGGGGTATAGGTATGCAAAGGCAGTGGAATGAATCGGCCATTATTACCTTATGTACATACATGATTACATGACTGGTATAATTCTACATCATGTACAACCAGAAGAATGAGAAGTTATACTCCATTTATATATGCTATGTCAAAATGCATTCCACTGTCATGTATAACTAATTAGAATTAAAAAATTCAGGCTCCACTCCAAACCTACTGAACTAGACACTCTGGGAGTCAGGCCAGTAATAGGCAGTGACATGCCCTCTAGGGGATCTTTACCCCCCAACACCATACTGGGTATCAGGCCCAGGGGGCTCTACCACTGAACAACAACCCCAGGCCTCTTTATATGTTTTGAGACAGGGTATTGCTAAGTTGCAAAGGTTGGACTCAAACTTGCAATCCACCTGCCTTAGTCTCCCAGGATTACAGGTGTGGACCAACATGTCCCACCATGTAGGTGATTTTCTATGCACACTAAAGTCTGAAAATTGCTGTTCTAGTTGTCAAACCAATAGATCGATGGCTTTGGAGGATGAAAAAGCATAGTAATTGTAGATAAAACTGAGTGTATGTACATATATTTTTCTGAGTGGATAGCTATTATCCTTTGTATCTTTTTAATCTATTTTTATTCTATCCTTTTTATCTATTTTTTAAAAATCTTCAATTGGGTTTAATCATCCCCAAATTTGGAACTATTTGTGGTTCACCATTATTACCACTACTTGCTTTGGTTCAGGACTTCATTGCAATGACAGTAATTCAGACCCTTTGCTTCTAGTCTCCACCTTTTCCACTTTAACTCCACAATGCGGTGATAGTGCTCTTTTTAAGATGTGAATCTGGTCACAGCCACTCTTGCTCCAAGGTTTTCAATAGCTTGCATTAGTTTATGATCAAGTAACTTTTTTAGCATGACTACATCCTTTAATAAGGTTTATTCTTTTACTTGTATCTCTAGTCATTTTCAGTTTTTGGTCTAGTAATAATAAGCTTTGAATATTCTAGGCCTTCACTTGGGCTCTCATATACTTTCATGCCTTTGTATATTTCACATGCTCGGTCTAGATTACCCTTTACTGTTCTGCTGAGAGCCATAGCCAAGTAGGAATGATGCATGGCAATTTCCTTGTCAGCCTACCCAATGTTGCTTAGAGGGAGGACTCTCCATTGTGGAAATGGGCTTGCCTTGGACCCAGGTCATTTGCAGTGACATTGCATGAATGTTTGAGAGTTTTGGTTGAAAGGTGACCCTGCTCAGGGATTAGGGTGGATCCGGGTTTAGGGTGGATCCTGCTGGGAATAGGGCGTATCCTGCTGCCTCAGGCACCCACTCCTTGAGTTGCCGTTGAGTTCTCGCGGGATTCAGAGGGTATTTGGTACGCAGAGCCCGGTGGAGGTGTATTTTTTTCCCCAGAATGTGCGTGTAGAGTGCTGGAGAGAGTTCGGGAATAAAGAATTGCTGTTTGAATCTACAAGGCTGTGAGTGGCTCGTGATTTTGTGCCCAGCCAGACTGCGGCACTGTTCCTCCCTCCATATATATGTATATATATATATCTTGAACAAAGAAGAAATATATATATATATTTTTTTCTTCTTTGTTCAAGATTCATTGAATCCCAATAGCTCTTCAAGACTAGGCTTAAGTGGCCCTCCTATGTTCCCAATTCCCCCTGTGCTAATCCCATTTTGGTCTTAAGACCCCTTTACACTCTGTTTTAGTCAGTAATTGCACTGTTGTGACTAAAGGATCTGACCAGGACAACTCTAAGGAGGAAAAGTTCATTTGAAGGTTCACAGTTTCAGAGGTCTTAGTCCCTAGAAGGCCAACTCCATTCCTCAGGGCTCGAGGTGAAGCTGAACATCATGGCGGGAGAGGGTGGTGGAGGGAAGCAGCTCACATCAGTAAGCAGAGAGAAACTCTACTCTTCAGGTACAAATATATACCCAAAGCCACACCTAAGTTCCCACCCCTCCAGCCACACCCTTCCACTTCAGTTAATCCCATCAGGAATTAACTCACAGATCAGGCTAAAGCTATAACCCAATCATTTCTTCTCCAAACTTTCTTGAATTGTCTCAAATGTGAGCTTTTGGGGGACACTTCACATCCAAAGTATAACACACTATAAGAAATTATTAGGAATCCTAAACAACTTTGATGTATGGGACAGCTATTCATATTTACCACATTAGAAATTAAACCTAGGAAATTTGATATTTAAAAAACTCTTTGCATTAAAGTTATGTGGCAGGGGCATGAGGAATTGAATCCAGGGGCAGTTTACCATTGAACTACATCCCCAGTCTTTTTTAAAATTTTGAGACAGTGCAACCTGTACATTCAAAAAAATGAGAAATTATATCCCATCTGATTCAAATGTATGATATGTCAAGATCATTGTACTGTCATGTGTAACTAATTAAAACGAATTTTAAAAAAATGGAAAAAAAATTTGAGACAAGATCTCCTTAAGTTGCTAAGGCTGGCCCAGAAATTGGTGATCTTCCTGTGTCAGTCTCCCGAGTCATTAGGATCACAGGTGTGCGCCACCATGACTGGCTAAATGATGCATCTTTATGACAAAATATTTTCCAAGGAAAGTTTGTGAGAAGAGTGGCATTGCTTTATTTTTCAAACCTCTTTAATATTTGGCTTACTAGAAGAAGCTTGATTCGCGTATCTGTGTATTAAATCTGTGGTGGTATGTCTTGTTTGAAATAAATGAAAAGAACCTGACCTCACACAGATAAAGAGTTAAAAACAAACAAACAAAAACTATGTTCACACCCTTTTTGGATAAATCTATTTTTTTTTTAATATTTTATTTTTCAGTTTTCGGCGGACACAACATCCTTGTTTGCATGTGGTGCTGAGGATCGAACCCCGGGCCGCACGAATGCCAGGTGAGCGCGCTACCGCTTGAGCCACATCCCCAGCCCAGAATCTATTCTTTGATACACCAAACTTGACATGTGGTAGATTCTTAGAATATAATTGCAATGTTTGAAATCTTATAAATCAAACTTTTATATATTCTGGTACACTGTCTTATTTTGCACATGCAAAAAATCTTTTTTTCTTTTTTTGGTAATGGCACACATTGGTTAGTTGTTTATTAAGCTGTACAGAATGTCCAAATGTTTACATATTTCATTATGTATACATAATGCAAAAAGATATATTTTTTGATATCATTGGTGAGTTTTTCTTTTTTTGTACCAGGAATTGAACCCAGGGCCACTTAATCGCTACACCACATCCCCAGCCCTTCTTATACATTTTTAGTTATAGGTGAACACAATACCTTCATTTTTATGTGGTGCCAAGCATCGAACCCAGTGTCTCACGCATTCTAAGCAAGCGCTCTACCACTGAGCCACAACCCCAGCCCTATCTTTTAAATTTTATTAGACACAGTGTCTTGTTGAGTTGCTCAGGGCCTCGAAAAGTTGCTGAGGCTGGGTTTGAACTCATAATCCTCCTGCTTCAGCCTCCCAAATTACTGGGATCACAGGCATGCACCACAGTGGCATCCCTTATCATTGGTGATTTTAGCAGTAAAGTACTGGCAACCTTTTAAGCTCAAGGAGGCAGATACACGTTCAGTAAAACTTGTATCTTTGTATGAAAATTCAAATAAATGCTTTTATTGGAGATTATTCCTACCTGGGCAAATAGCAGAAGTACTTTTCATTTCTTCACACTTATTTAAAAGACCTGTATTCAAAAATGCAGGTTTGATAAAATCAGTTATTTTTTACTCCTTTGTCAAGATTATTCTTTAAGAGAAAATATTTAAAAATTTTGGGGCCAGCCAGGGTTCGTAGTATACTGGTAGAGTGCTTGCCTAGCACGTGTGAGTTCTATCCTCAGCACCACATAAAAAATAAAAAATAAATAAAGGTATTGTGTCCATCTACAACTAAAAAGAAATATTTTTAAAAAATCTTAAATTTCGTGTAGTGTGACTGGGTGTATGGAGAAGAATACAACATATAAACTACTAGTACACTTTGGTGACATTGTCTTGGTTCCTGGTAAGGTGTCTACCATTGCTTTTAGACCATCAGTGCAAATGTCAATATAGTGAAAAAAGTTAACAAAACCTCAGTATTAGTATGAAAATTGTCTTGACCTTGAGGACCCACTGCAAGGGTCTCAAGACCCTTAGGATTTTGTGGCTAACGGCAATTTGGGAAAAGCTGCTCTGGACTCACATACTTTTGTCTCCCATTAGGCTGCGAGTTCTAAGTGGACCGTCTGTGTCCCTTATGTGTCCTTGTCTAAGAGAGTCTAACATATAACAATAAATACTAATATCTGCAGAACGAATGAAAACATCGCAGAACCTCTGGTTTACTGCTTCCTTCCTTAATTCAATTGGAAACTCCACGTTTTGTGAAAATTTCCAAGATTTTTCACAGTTAGATGGCTGTCTTCTTAAGACAGTTGACGGGCGGGGCGCGGGGGGGCGGTAGTCTCCTGTACTGAATGCTGCGGTGCAGTTTGGGCCTGAATTTGTCGATGATACCCGGTTGGCATCAGCAGGCCAGGCCGCTTGATTTCCCAGTCCGACCTAAAGACTGGAAAGACCTGGGTCTTCCACGCCCACAGGAGCACCAGAACTGGATCGAGTTTTAGGGAAAAAAATAAGCAAACAAAAGCCCCCCAAACACCAATCAAAATCCTGGCGGAGAGAAAAGCAGCACCTAGTGCTCCAGAGACCCCAGGGGCCGGAGGGCGCAGTCTCCGGAGACCCGCCGGGTTGCCGGGGCGACGCTTCCGGCTGGCGCGCGCAGCCCAGGGAGCAGGGGAGTTGTGAAATGGTCGGCTAGACCTGCCCGGCGTCGTGAATTCACCAGCGGGAGCGCGCTCGCGGCCGCGCGTCCTCAGCTTTCCCGGCTCCGTCGCTGACGCGTCCTAGACGTTGGGGAGCGGGAAGGCAGCGGGATCGGGATGAACAGCGGCGCAGGCTTCGGTTTGGGCTTAGGCTTCGGCCTTACCCCTACGGCGGTAATTCAGGTGACGAATCTATCGTCGGCGGTGACTAGCGAGCAGATGCGGACGCTTTTTTCCTTCCTAGGAGAAATCGAGGAGCTGCGGCTCTACCCCCCGGAGTAAGTGCAGGAGCTCGGCTGGGGGAGGGGCGCGGCGCCATAGAGACCTCGGGAACCTAGGCGTAGGGGAGAGCGCGGGCGCGCGGCGCCGTCACGTGATCGCCTGGGCTTACCTTGGTGCCCATATTTGATTAGGGCACCGGGCCCCGCTGCCCCACGTTGCTGCTGTCCGTGTTAGTCAGGTTTTGAGGCTTAGCCTCCGTATCAAGCCCTTACAAAGGATTTGCAGTAGTTTCCTTTCCCATACCTCCGGAACTTGTGTTATCTGCCTGGTCTTTGAATTCAATGCCCCATCCTTTTTTTCTCTCCCCTATTTAAGATGGCCGCAGGTGGGCCCGGAATAGCCCTCATGGCAAACGCCTGATAACGTTTTTGCATTATGAAAATCGAGGAGCCTGCGCCTGAGCAGCTGCCCAGTTCTTTAGATCTTGGTGCCAGGCTGTTAGTGCAGATTAAGAAGCCTGTGGCTGATGACAAAACGAAATTCTGGTTGTTTTTTTTTTTTTTTTTACCAAAGGCGAACTCAGAAACTTAGCATCTTTTTGGTTTATCTAACTCAGCCCAGCCGTGTTATTAAAGATAGTGTCTTTTCGATCTTTTGGTTATAGATTAAAATTTCCTGCTGGATGGTTACACTGTCCCAGACTTTTCAAAAACGTGTAAATCGGTGGAGGATTATCTCTACTGTATATATACTTTTAAAGTCTGGATTTTGACTCGCATTCACAGGCCGCAGCCACTTCCCAAGTAGTGTATTTGAAGGGTAAATTTCCCTTCTACAATATTATCTAATCGGAAAACTTGAAAGTTGTACGGGGTTTGCGGGCTCCTTATCTTCTTGCATGCATGAACATTTTTTTTTCTCTTTTTAGAGGTAGATCTTATTAAGAACCACAGGTTTTTGTTCGTTATATCAAACTCCTTTGAAGGAAGAGGAAGTAATTGCCCAAGATTTCTTTCCTTTAAAGAATTTGCATTTAATTTGGCTTATTTCATAATGATGCATACGTTTTGTTTTTTGTTTTGAAATGTTTCGTGCATGCAGAAAAGTTGAAATAATACGGTCAAGTCCCATGTTTCTTTCAAGTGTACTTACTAATTTTTTGCTACAATTGATTATTAAAATTTTTCCGTTCTAATACTGCTTTTTCCCCCTTCCTTTTTTGATCTAGTGTATCACCAGAGACCAGCTATGGCACTTAGTTACTAGAACAGGCTGCTCTTCCCTCACCTTTTAAAAAATCCTTTATGACATTAACACTTTGTTATATTTCCGTTCTGTCTTGTGGAACAGGCCATAATCTGATTTTACAGAGGTTGTTTCTTCATTCAAGTAATATATTTTTGACTAGACTAATGTGTCTGTGCACACACATGAATTTTGATTGATTAGCTATGGCAGTATAGCTTTGAATATATGATTTAACTTTTGCAGATGCTTTGAGCCATCTCTTAAGCACTCAGTGTTTCATAATTGAGAAGTGTTTGGAGAAAGGCTGTATCCTGGAAGAATTGGAGTCAGTCATTAAAATAGTCTAAACATGAAACCCTGGGAGTTAACCTTGTGGTATCTCTCATAGGTAGAGAAAATATATCACAGAGCATGGCCAGCCTAATACAATTTATATGATTGAATCCAGGGTTACAGTGGTAATACACTCCAGTTATTATCTGATACTAGTAATGGCATTTAAAAAAAATGAATGTCATTACTTGGAGTTTAAAAGTCAAAGATGTTGCTTTACAATAGAGTTAGTATGTCACAAATTATTGGTAAAATTGTAGCATAAATATAATACACATAAGCCAGGCCTATTGAAAACTCAGGTTTTAAAATTTAGTTCTTTTGGCATAAGCCAGTGATTCAATTTCATTTTAATTTTTTAAATAATGAAATTTTTGTGTTTATATAAACATTATTTTTATTTGTAACTTGTCTTTTTTTTTTTTTTGGTGCTGTCAGGTGGTTAAATATCCCAAGTTCTCAGCCAGCCTGGGCAAATTAGTAAGACTCTGTCTCAAAATAAGTTAATAAACAAATAAAAATAAAAAGTACTGGGGATGTAGTTAGTGGTAGAGTGCCCCAGGTTCAATCCCAGGAACATAAACCACTCACGCCAAGAAAATACATCTAAATCAAATGATTTCTTAGTTTTTCTGTAAGTGCAATATAAGATCCCACATTCTTCTCATTCTTGTTTTGTTATAGTAGAGACACGCTTTATTAACAGGTTTTCTGTTTCATCATGCAGTTATTACCTAGTTTTTATATTAAAGATGTTTTTGCAAATTTGTCCTGGACTGGACAAAAGTACAGCAGTAGTAGTTGTATTGAAGATACAGAATTGTTTTGTACCATCCTAAAAACAGTATTTTTAAAATTTTGTCTTTGGAACCTGAGTAGACATTTGTTTGTTTTGAAATTGGAAATAAATTTGGTTTTGTGTTGTATGTGAAAATGTTTTTTTAACTAAAATTTCATGGGACTGGGGACGTAGCTCAGTGGTAGATTGCTTGTGTATTATGTGTATAGTTGTTGTTTCAGTCCACAGCACCATACATACACATAAAACATATGATTTTAGTTGCTAAAATGAAACCTTGGATTTTAAAATTTAGTTCTTTTGGCATAAGCCAGTGATTCAATTTCATTTAAATGTTTAAATAATGAAATTTTTATAAGTTTATTATAAATATTACTTTTATTTGTAACTTGTCATTTTTTGTGTGCTGTTAGGTGGTTAAATATCCAGTTACTATTTTAATTTTTGCACAGTAAGTGAATCTCATAGCTTATTAAAACTATTTATACACGTAAGGCATTTTTGTTTTTTCAGCAAACTTTTTATTGAGTTGTAATGTGCAGACAGAAAAATGAACAGATTGTGATTGTACAGCTTGATAAAGTGTCACAGAGTAAACATGCCCAGGTAACTAGCATACAATCAGGAGTGTAAGCCCCTAGCAGGTCCCCTGTGCCCTTCTTCAAGTGACTAACCCCCAAAGGGTAATCCTGTCCTGATTTCTGACACTGGAGATTTTACCTGTGTTGTTTTTTTGCTTGCTGGTTTCCTTCACTTCTCTGGTCTTCAAAAGTTCCAAGAATGAAAGGTAAAATCTATCAACTACTTATTTAAGCTTATTTAGTTAAAAAATTAATATTATCAGTATAATTATTTTGTTGAAAATATAGAAAAAGAAACAATACCTGTGATCCTACCATCCATTACAACCCCTCCATTTGCATATATTACCCTCCAGTTTTTTAATATGTGTTTATTATAATGTATTATCAAAGGATTGATACAGTTCTATAAACTTTTTTCACTTCAGCTGTAATAGCATTTTTCATATCCCCATACTTTGTTTATAGTAATTTTTAAAGACTGATATGTGTTTGGAAATTCTATCATGAAATATATTGGTATATTTTAGCTGCATCATTTAGTGGTGTTTTTGATTGTCAGCAGTGATTATTAGTGGTCTTACTGGCAGTGTTAGTAGTTCACAAGAAAGCCTTCTATAAGGAGAAATTGTGCTGTGTAAAGTATCATTGGAGCCCTGTGGAGAAGCCCTATGATAAAATGATGCATCAATTAATATTTCCATACATAAAACTCGATTTTGCCCATGTTTATTATATTCTTTTTTATATTTTATCTAAAGGATGATACTAATGTCCAGGGTACATTGATGTAAAATGTAGGATATATACAATCTTGGTTTTTGAAAATGTGCCATCATCATGTTGAATGAAAGAAGAGAAAACTAATGTTCAAATCAAGCTCTACTAATTTTGGGTATTGCTACTTCCCGTGGAGTCTTATGTTTAGACTAGTTGAATTATGTAACCTGCTTTTATAATTAAAACTGTCAAAATTAAAAATGACAATCCTGTTTAAGTATTTCTAGGGACTGGAGATGTGGCTCAATGGTAGGGTGCTTGTCTAGCACGTTATGAGGCCCTGGGCTTGATTGCCCAGCACAGAAAAAAGAAAAAGTGAATTTATTGGTTTTAGATACATTAGAGAGAAAGATCTAAATACAAGGTTTGGAAACATGCTGATTTGTAAATACATACACATTTGCGTGCTGAGATTTGTCATCTCTGTGGAGGCTTGCCACCATCATATATTAGTATTATATTTAAAATAAAGTGTTACTGCCTGTCTTGAAAATCTTAGGTATTTACATTTTTACAAAACAATGTAAGTTGGGCTTTACTGTATTTCAAAGAGGTAGCTGGAGGTGAAGATTAAGAAAATGCTTAAAGCTGCAACGCAACCATACCTCACTTTCATGCTTAATAATGGTTTTTAGAACAAAATAGACAAAATATTTTTAACCAATTCCTAGGTTTCTCAGATCTTGGTGTCATGTCTTCACATGTAGTAGTTGTGCAAATCAGTCTCAGATTTCCTGTTTCTTTGGATATTTAAAATGAAGTGGGTTTCAACTAGGGATAGTTGGCAGTGTGTTTTTAATTTTCAATGATGGTAATTTGGTTTTCATTCTTTCACAAAAGGTCTTTCAGTTTAGGTAATGAAATTAAAGTGATGGTTTGTCAGGTTTGTGAAGATTTCAGAACTAAAAGAGTATTCCTGTTGCAATTGCTAGGGTATTTTTAGTAGGTCATTGTAATCATAGATTTTATTTTTTGGTTGTAAAGGACAGAAACAGTGTTACCCAACAATCTACCTTAAGAACAGACAAGAGAGTTGATAATGACTATAAAACAGAGAGGCCTCTTGGGAAAAGGGCCTGGGAACCAGAAAGGTAGTTCAACAATCAAGGTGATTGCCTCTTTCTCTGAAGAGGCTTTATTGACAGGTATGTTTCTGTATATCTACTCAGTTTCTTTGCAGATCTATTCTGTATTCCTTCATCATCTGGCTGTCACTTTTCAGCCTAACAGAAAGATCTAAGTGTTTCAAGTTCATTTAGTCAAGCCTGACTACCCAAATTATAGGTTGTTGGTCAGCAAGTGAAATGGGCTTTTGTGATGGTTTTGATCAGTTGTGGCTAGGTAAGCCAATAGGCTCTTCTAAGGGTTTTCAAATAAGGAAATTGTGATGGTGTCTGTGCTGAAGCTGCATTGATAGCACAGACAGGAGGTATTTTAAGATGACTTACCAGAAGACATGACACTTGAGCCAAGTTGGGACATTATAGTTGATGGAACAGCAGGTACAAAGACCCAGATGTTTAGGATGTTTTCTTAGAACCACAGGTATTTCTGTGGCTGGAGTTTTGGATATACTTAGATGATGAAGTGAGAACAGAAGGGTGCCTTTGAGGAAATGTAATCTGTGGAGTGACACAATGCAATTTAGGGTATAGAAGGGTCTGTTTTTGTGGAAAAACAGCAATAAGGGATTGAAATTGGATGCAGTGTGGTTGGTTAGGAACCATTATAGTAATTTAGGTGACAAGTGCTGAATTAAGGCTTGGTAATGAGAATTATGAAAGAATTAATGTGACAATAGTTGGGAGGTAGACTCAGCAGAATTTATTGGATGAGAAGATGAAGATCAAGGGCAATTTGTCAGTCAGGATAGGCAGGGTTTTAGAAACAAACCAAATCTCAGATTATTTCTTATGCTAAATTGGTGGGGTTGAAATTGTACTCATTGGTGGCATTGTGGGATGAAGCTGATGAATCCACCGTCCATCCATCTCTTGAACATAACTAGTCACTGTGTCAGAGAAAAAGAGACAACCAGTGGTTGGCTCTTTTAAAACTTTTACAAGTTAGACAACATTAGTTCTGCTCATGTTTAATTGATCAAAACAAGTTACAGGGCCACACCTTTGTTCAAGGAATAGAGAAATGGAATTTACCACATACTCAGAGGGAGCTTTGGAAATATTTGGTAAATAGCACTAATAACTGTGACTTCCAAATTACAGACTTGGGAAGAAATGTGAAGACATTTTTAATTGAGGTATGAAATACAGACACAGGGCAGGCTTTGTAAGAAAAAGAGAATGGGTAATGTATTTGGATTTAATGACTTAGGGGTGGATGAAAATGTATTGTCAGCCCTTGGATCTGGGTGTCTAGAGCTCAGAAGAAGCTTAAATTAGAGATTTGGTAACATGGTGGGTAAGCATGAAAATATGGACATATTTACCTCTAAGGCAATATATGAAATGCTTTGACTAAGATAGTGGGTAAAGGGGGATTTTTGGTGAGGATTGGTATGAATCCTGGATTTGGATGATCTTAGGCAGAGGAAATAAATTGAGTTGATTAGAAAAGAGGTAGTTTTTTTTTTTTAAACTAAATTAGCCTTAGCAGTATGTTAATGATAAATATAGTTTTAAATGCAAATACATTTTATCTGTTTGGCTTAATAGCATGTATGTAAATTTAACCGTTATTAATGTGGTTATTCTACATTGTTTAAAGATGGATTTGTTGCTTTTTGTGAGGGATTACAGAGAAAGATTTTTGAATTTTAAAATGACTAGTATTTGTGGAATGACTAAATAGTAACTGAAAATGATGGGGTGTTTTTGTGGGGAGATGTATACTGGGGATTGAAACCAGGGCCTTGTGTATGCTGGGTATGTTCTGACTCTGCCACTGAGCTATACCTTTAGATCCCCAGAATTTTAAAATTCTTGATTGGTTGAATGATTAAGATTTCATGAGATTTGGATTTACATGATTAGACTTTAAATCTTGACTTTGCCATTTTCTAGTTCAGAGATGTGGCTAACTTATTAGAACTGTTTAGTAACCCACAGTAAATTACTGTTATTATTCCAGTTATAAATGATGTTTTTCACATGATATCTTTTCTTTTTAGTGTAAAAAGCTTTCAAATGAGTGTGTATTTATATTATAGATTAGGTATATATTTAGGTACTTTTTTCCTGCTACAGACAATTGTAGATTTTGATGAAAAATAATTATGGATATGTTGACAAAATGCCCACAAGGGTAGTAACTTTTAGAATCTAACAAGATAGATTCATATATGGAAAAATTCCTTTTATTTGTGCTGTGTCTGGTTCCTTTTTACTATAGGTCTGCCCTAGATGGAATTGAATCAGTGAATTAGAGTCTACGCTATTTACTATAACAGCAAAATGTGTAAAATTTTGTTTATAATTTTTTTGGGGGGAGGTCTAGAAAATCACATTGCCATCTGTCCTGAAACTAGCTGGTATATACATAAAAACCTTAATTTAATTTCATATTACCTGGTTGTTTCTAAGACTACCATCAAGTTTTAATGACTTTTTCTTTTTGTGTTGAGGATGAACCCAGGGACTTGCACTTGGCAAGTTCTCTATCACTGAGCTATACACCCCAACCATGTTTTTAGTGATGTAAATGCTGGGGAATCACATTTAAAAAGGGTTGGGATGGTTAGAAAATTTGAATTTTTAAGAAGTGGAGCTTTCATAAAGGGATTTTTGCCTATTTAGGATGACACAGTGGTTGAACATTTTTGGATTGCATCAATTGATTTTACATTTCACTGAGATTCAGGACTGATTGAGTTTTAAGTTTTATATATAAGGCTATAGATCTGCCTAGATTGCCTCTTTCTGGTGAGACATACCACCATTTAGTGTTTTAATGATCACTTGCAACAAAAATTTCCCAAGTCTTGATTAGGTAAGAGTACGAAAACATGTAAGAAAGATTTTAAGTGAAAATGACAAAACTAAGCAAATATTTATTAGTCCAATTGTTTTTGTTTTTATCTTGCAGCAACGCTCCTCTTGCTTTTTCCTCCAAAGTATGTTATGTTAAGTTTCGTGACCCATCAAGTGTTGGTGTGGCCCAGCATCTAACTAACACGGTTTTTATTGACAGAGCTCTGATAGTTGTTCCTTGTGCAGAAGGTTAGTATCTCACATTTTTTTCTATTATTTTAATTTCTGTTCTGTTTCTGTAGCCTTTTGGCTTCCTACAAATTAGCAAGCAGACAGTACTCTGATGTGTGTGTGTGTGAGAAAGCAAGAATGAAATTTGGAGAAGAAAAGAATTTTTACCTAATGGTAAATTAAAGCGGTTAATTTATTACACATGTATGTTTAAGATTTTACAACTGCATAAAGTATTTGGCTTCTTGTTTGCTTTAGTTTTCTTCAGGAAATTTACAGATTGTGAAGAGAGCTTTTTATATTTAAAAAATAGAAATGGGTATGGGAAATTTTTTGGACTTTAAATGTACAAAGTAAACATCTACCTGTGTATACAGTACTAATAATATTACAAATAAGAAATGTATACATTTTGCACAATTGAGGTTAAGTGATCTTTATAGGAAAAATATTCTTAATTAGTATCTTCAAGTATTCTTTTAAGATAACTTTATTTTTACTGTGAGATGATTGTTTCATCTTCAGTGTATAGTGTGCTATGCAACTGGAATTTACTTGTTTAAATTGGTTCTTTTTGGAGGGTAATTGAAGAAAAAATCATGGTAAGCAATTTTTCAAAGCATCCGTCAAGGAAATAATAGGAATAGGACTCAAGGGTCTTACATGTATTTGTTAAATTTTTATGACTGCTTTAAAAGCTAATTATTACTAATATTTTTAAGTAACTTACTTTTTTACAGAACCATTCATATATAATAGACTACGTTGAATTTTGGTGTATAATTAACTTGAGCACTATGGCATGTGTACATGGATTTTAGAATTGGGTTATTATAAATTTAAATGCCCTTACAAGTAGATAATTCCTGGTGGATGGTGATAACATATTTTACAACATTAAAGTTTCCAAGACACAATTTAATGGGCTTTCATGTGTAATTTTAACACCTCTTATAGTAACCAGGTTAATATTAAAACAATTTAATGTATATAAGCAGTTTGCTGCATTTTCAGGGTTTTATTCCTATTTCAGAATGTCTGTTCTGGAAAGTCAAAAACATTTTAGTCAAATACAGTGAGTACCAGGCTGGTATTTTTGAAGTTCCAGAATAGGACATTCTGGCTTTTTTTCGGATAAATTTGAAAGGGTCTTCATCATGTTTGGGTGTAAGGGAAATAAAAGTTGATTAAAGTTAATTATCTATTTATATATGTCTTTATCTGGAGTTCTGTAGAAGTACAGTGAGCCCCAAATTGGAAAATGAATTAGGAATGAAGCTGATTAATGGTTTAATACTATATAGTTTATATTGAAATTTCATACCAAGAAACCTCATTAAAAGAAAAATCAAGTAGAAAGTTTACTAAACTGGAATATAATAACTGAAAATTAAACCACCAACAGCACAGGGTCTTTTATTATATCAGATCCCATTGAATTGGATAGAATTTTTTAGCAGTGTTGCTTTGTTGGAACCTGGCTATATTTCCATAGAATGTTTCATGTATCAGATAAGCCCTGACTTGTCGTAAATGGTCAAGGTTATGGGCATGTACATATCCCTTTTACTGTTTGTTTTACTTCATAGAGATGAATAAATGCACAGTTTTTTTTTTATAATTTCTAAGTATTTTTAATATTACCATTTAGAGACAAAGCTTTGCTATTTCACACATGAAAATTTAAGCATACTTTCATAGTAATTTAGTTATGTGTAAGTAAATATTTCGGAACATTAGAAAAACCTTTAGATACCATTTTTCATTAGTTATATTAAATACAACAGAGATGAATTTATGGAACCTGAAGAATTTCATATTGAGCTGCTAAAAGTCTGATCATGCACTGCCAGGAAAGAAATAATGCATTATTGTACTAAAAAAGATAGCACAGTGGGTTTGAAATAAACCCAAGGAAAGCATTACAGTGGAGGAAGTTCTATTAAGAATAGATGTGCTGTGGTGTGGCGAGCAGTCTGCTCTGCACATCACCGAGTGCGTTCTTTCCTTGATGTCCTAGAAATAGTCATGATGTAAATGAGAGGAATCATAGAAAAATTTTTTTTAAAAGTTTTTTAATTTGCTGTTTTTTTAGTTCAGACAGTGACATGAGAAATCCTAATCTGTAAAAGTAATGTTTGATGTGTAACAGGTACATACTTACTAAGCATTAACTATTGTTAATAAAACATGCCATTTCAAAATAAAATATACTTTCATTATACTTGTCTAAATATGATCTCTTTTTGTTGTTGCGTGCATTTCAGATTTCTTTTTATAAATGTTAACACTTACGAAAGATAAGGTCAAACATTAACAAAGGTGTCAGCCTAATCATCAGTCATAACTTTATGTCCACATTTTCTGGTAGATGGATTTTGACTATTAATTTGGTTTTGTATGTTTTCTCTATGTGATATTTGTGCATTATTAGATGACTAGACTGGCCAAGGCAGACCTGTTACACTTGCCTGAGTTAGGCATTGTTTGCCATGCCACTAAACCTGCCGTCAAGTGAAACCTTCATTGGGGAAATGAGATCGGAGTCTGAACCGCAGAAGATGGACGCCCTGTCTCTGTTTTTTATTGTTTTACTTTAATTTCATTTCTTTTTCTTTATTTTGTCCCTTTTTTTTTTTTGTTTTTGTTTTTGTTTTTGTTTTGTTAAATCTCTCTCACTTTAACTTGTGAGCTGGTTTTCCAGTTCTTTGTAAATGGTATTCCATTAAGGTTCATAACGTGTTGTAAATTATATTGGGAGATAATTAACACAGTTCAACCTTAAGACAGAATAAATTTTTCATGCAGTAAATTAAAATATAGTGTTGAGAAGCTAGTGTGAGTCTTAATTGGTGTTTATAGATTGATCAGGTACATTTTATACTTAACATTAAAACACTTATAAGGATCTTAGGAACACTTCCTGATCTTAGTGTAACATTTTTGTAGTTTCCCTCCCCACTCCAAGACTTTATCTCATAAAAATGAATGGATGGCTTTTAATTTTCATCCGTCCCCCTAGAATTCTAGGCATACAAAATCATCAAGGAAAATAAGCAAATTTCTTACAGTGCATTGGTATGGGGAAGGTCTTTCATTTTATGATTGTTCATTATACATTTTATTTCCTTGTCTTATGAAGACTTTGTTGCCTATGTGGGGAAAGGATATTTGAGAAAATATTGATTATTTATTTGTGTGCGTGTTTTTCTGTTTGCTTGAATTTTTTGTTGAAAATTCTTCAGAGGTTACCAGTTTCTAAATAGCTTCCGAGGATAGGACTCAAGTAATATGAGAGATACTATTTTTCTCTCCATTACTAAGGAATATAGTTTGGGGAAAATGCTAAATCTGATTGTTTAAATACTTTTATATACTCTGATATTATTTAGAGGATAAATTTGATAGGATTTTATTTTGGAAATTGAGCAATGGAACTTTTTCTTAAAATACCTTTAATAGAATAAGACAGGTTTAATTGAGCTTAGAGTTCTAGATTACTCTCATGAAAGGCAATGATAATCTGACAGACTACTGGTATTGAAGCCAAAAGAGACTTTCTAATACTAAGTGATCAACTTTTGGCCCATTTAATCCCCTTTTTGTTTGTATAATTTTTCTACACTGTTTTTATGGATAGTTTGGCTTATGACAAGTAATATTAAACTTGGAAATCATCTTTTTTTTTTTTTTTAGGTGTATAAATTTTAGGGTACTGAAGCATAGAGTTTTCACCTCAGGACCCCAGTTTTATTAAGGATATTCAGATTTTATAAACCTTTTTTTAAAAAAGTCTACGTAACAGATAAAGTGAGTGTGATATCAGTGTAAATAGTATAGTATCAATGTGGGTGTACAAAAATACATGTGTTAATAAGTATTTAGTAACTAACACATACAAAAATAGGTTGTTATTTAATGTCTTCAGTAAGACCTACCTTTTGTTTATCTTTATGCATGTTAAACAATCTATTCTGTCAGAATTTACATTGAAATAATAAAAGTAACTTTTTGAAATTAGGCAAAGTAATATAAATTTAGATGCTGCAGAGTTCTTAAAGCTACTACAATGTACCTTTTATTCTGTTCCTGTAGATAAGACATAATTAATATTTAAAGCAAGTTTTAAGTTTCATCTTGAATTCCATCCATGTTTAGAGATATATTCAGATAATAACGTTCAGAGATTGATCTCTATACATGGTTGTTTTAAATAGGATTTTTACCACTGCAACCAGGAAAATTTACTACATAATATTATATTTCAGCTTAGTATGATTTTGTACACTATTTTAAAACATTTTTGACAAGTTCTTAACGGAAATGCTTAGCCAACTACAGTATGACTAGTTCTAAATGTATCTACACTTAGTCAACTTTTACAGAATTTTTTTTTTTTGCTAAGATAAAAATGTGTGAAAGTTGCGATCTTAATAAAAATTATTTGATTAAAATCAGCAGTTACATGGCAAATGATGTACTTTAATTTTTTTTCATTTTTTTTAGGTTGTAGGCATTTTTTTAGTTTTTAAGATTATTTTAGTGTTACTATTGTTATTAACCATTTAAAATGTTTATTAGCAAGACATTTAAGCATTAATCATTTCTCTTCAGATAAGTATATATGTAAATTGGTTCTAAAAGTTACATTTTAAGAAGTTTCCTGAGACTAGGGAAAAAAATTTTTTGTCATTAATTCTCACAAAGTTTTAGTGATTATTATTATTTTTTCCAAGGCATATTCTTTGAAACTGGATTCTTTTTAGGCATCATTGATCGTTGTTGGTGAGAAGCCTTATTAACAGAATGGGTATAGGCTTCCTTTTAAATTGAAGCTGATTACATGAAGTAGGTTTATGTTTTCTTCTGTTTATTTGAACTTGAATCTGTTGGAGGGTTATCACAATTGTTTGCATCACAAGAAGATAGTTTCAGTAACAGAATAGGGGCACTCATTAAGGAACAAATTTCAATTCGCACATATTTGTTTTTTCTTTTTCTTTTTTTTGACTAATTTGGTTATTTGCCATTTCTGGGGATTAAACTTTAAAAAATGTTCTTCTTTTCTGTATCTGATGTTCTGTGTGCTATTAGTGATGCAGCCAACACGAACGGTTGTCATGTGTAACACAACTTTCGATCACCGCGAAAACACCGTCCTGGGAAAGCGTCCATGCTTGATATCGTTTGGTTCATGAACATTAAGTTTCCAGTACAGGTGACCCATAGCTCAAAGTGTTAAATAATTGTCTACATTATTCAATTTTTAAAATAATATTCCATTAATGAGATTGTTAGTCTTTGAAGTTTTGCTCACTTTTATTTTTCCTAGTAGAGCCAGGATAAAAGGAAAGACTTAAGTTCTTATTTATTTCTTTATACGGATCTGATAGATAGATTCATTTATTATTATTATTTTTTAAGTGCAAGGGTAATTGTAAAATCATAGTGTAAAGTTGGTGTGGTGTTTCTGCTCTCGGTAATGTTTGGAACTTGCCTCTGCAGGTAAAATCCCAGAGGAATCGAAAGCACTCTCTTTATTGGCTCCTGCTCCAACTATGACAAGTCTGATGCCTGGTGCAGGATTGCTTCCCATACCAACTCCTAATCCCTTGACTACTGTAAGTATTGTACTATACATAAGTAAGTACCTTCTTATGAAAGGAGTGAATATTGAACTGTATAATCTGTTGGGTAAAGAGATTAGACAATTATTTGTATTCCTAGCCACTGAGGAGTGTGAAGCCAGGAGTATGTCACAAGTTTGAGGCCAGCCTTAGCAATTAGTGAAATTCTGTTTCAAAATGAAATTCAAAATGGACTGGCGAGGTAGGGCAATGGTAGAGCTAGAGCACCCTTGGTTTTAGTACCCATTACTACTGCCCCGTACCCCCCCAAGAACAAAATGTTTTTGTTTTTGCTTTAACCATAGGATAAGTGAGAACTTACTATTTTAGATTTTTGCTTAGGTAAATTTTTCTGTTTCAATTTGAGGTTATCCATACTGGGACCCTGCCTTTACCACTTGTTAGCCTAGAAATTTTTGGCAAATTAATTTTTCCAAGTTTTTGTTTTTTTTTAAAGACCTGTGAAATTGACATAATAGTAATGCCTACCTCTCAAGGTTGGTATGAGAATTAAGTTAATAACTCAGCAAAATTCGATGCTATGATAATTGTTGATGATTAGGACTTACACAGTGTTTTTTAATGACCAGCATACAGTTAATCCTTATTATTTGTGAATTCACTTACTAAGTAGTTTTTTTGAAACCTCAAAATCATATTTGCAGTGCTTTTGTGGTCATTTTCAGATATACAAGGTGATGAGAAATATGAGTTGCCTGATGTACATATTCCCAGATTATGTCAAGCAAGGTGACACTGCCTTTTTGTTTTGGCACTCATGCTATAAACAAGCATACTTTTGCAATCTTTTAGTGCCACATTTTAAAATTTTGTGTGCCTTTTGTTGTTGATTTTGCTATTTAGATAGGTCCCCAAGCCAAGTCCTAAATAGTAAATGCTTAGGTAAATTGTGGTGTACCTTATGAAGAAAATGTGTGTTAGATAAGTTTTTGATTTGTTGAGTTGCTAATCATGAGTTTAGTCTCTCTCTCTTTCTCTCTCTCTCTCTCTCTTAAAATATATATATTTTTACGGACACAATATCTATTTACTTGTGGTGCTGAGGATCGAATCCAGTGTCTCATATGTGTGAGACAAGCGCTCTACCACTGAGCTACATCCCCAGCCCCATGAGTTCAGTCTTAATGAATCAACACATTAACTCAGGTGCCTTCAAACAAACATAAAACAAAATTATATATTTATTAGTGATGATGAGTGTGTTATGGTCAGAGGCTTCTAGGAACTTAATCTTTTATTTTCCTTAGGAACATGGTTCAATAATCCAGTAATAATTCATTATTTATAGAAACTTTATAGGGTATAACTACTTTGACTATTGAGAACCAACTATTCATTTTTAGTATTAAGTTTAAAGGTAGTTAAAATTCCCAGATAGTTAAGAAATTGGTTATATTTCAGTTAGGTTCAAAATTAATGTGATTTCCATGTCTTAATAATTCAGAAAGTTCGGAGTCTTTAGTCTCCTTCTAGTCTTTTTGAGTTGATCCATTTTTGTCAAGATTAGAGAATGGTAATTTGGAATACTAATACAAAATATGTTCTCTTGTTTTTTTTTTGTTTGTTTTGTCTTCTTACAGCTTGGTGTTTCACTTAGCAGTTTGGGAGCTATACCAGCAGCAGCACTAGACCCCAATATTGCAACACTTGGAGAGATACCACAGCCACCACTTATGGGAAATGTAGATCCTTCTAAAATTGATGAAATTAGGAGAACAGTCTATGTTGGAAATTTGAATTCCCAGGTAACTAATTTAAGAAGAAACAGAGGGCAATAGTTCTTTTTTTCCCCTCTTAAAAATCATATTGATTGGGCTGGGATTGTGACTCAGTGGTAGAGCACTTGCCTAGCGTGTGTGAGGCACTGGGTTTGATTCTCAGCACCACATATAAATAAAAAATCATAAAATAATAGCTCTGTTAAAACTGTCACTTTGTTTCCTCAGACAACAACAGCTGATCAACTACTTGAATTTTTTAAACAAGTTGGAGAAGTGAAGTTTGTGCGGATGGCAGGTGATGAGACTCAGCCAACTCGGTTTGCTTTTGTGGAATTTGCAGACCAAAATTCTGTACCAAGGGCCCTTGCTTTTAATGGAGTTATGTTTGGAGACAGGCCACTGAAGTAAGAAATCCTAAACAAGAAATTTCAATGATTTAAAAAAATTTAAAGTATATTTGATGTAATTAAGGTTTTTTTTTTTTTTTCTTTTTAATAGTAATTGGCAATTTGTGGAAAGGAAGACTGTGTTAAGTATAAATGAAATACATGCCATTTTAGCCTTTAAAATCCTAAAGTTGTATTTGGAATCATATTTCTCATTTTCTATTTTTAAGGTCTAGTTTACTTAACATTATTTATATACCCCACATAAAAGTTCTAAATCTTTATCAGTTTTAAAATTATTTTATTGGTTTTATAATATGACTAATGGGCAATTTAACGTGTGGGCTGTACTACTCTACTTCTGGTAATATGAATTTCAGTAAATTCTAAATCCCAGGAAGAAAGTAATATCAAGTACCCAGAAATGTTTTAAATGAGACATTGGACTTTTAAGGTTTGCTCATATCCTTGTTTGTAAAAAATTGATGTAGCCTTTCAGACACTTAAGATCAGAAATTCTGTTTCAGTTAGATTATTAAGTCAAACATAGTTTTGTCTGATTTAATAGGTGATTGTTCTAGTTATACAATTTGATCAGGGTTTAACTGTTGAAGGATAAATAAGGGTTTTTAGTGGGATCTAATTATCTCTGTGGAAAAGGGATAAATGGAAGCAGACAAATCCCATTCATTGTGTGCATCAGAGAAGCCATTCTCACCTAATAGGGGAAGTTTTATCAGACACCTCCCACATTCAAAGGTGTCAGAGTGACTCAACCAAGGAAGGAATAGGGTTGACTAAAATGGTGCACATTATATACAGCTTTCCCTTTATCCTACCAGGGAGCACAGTTTATCAACAAAATCTCCTAATGTAAGAATAGAAATGATTTAACATTGGTATCAGTGTTTATAATTCTAAACCATATGGAAAATATTTATTCTGTATTAAAAGAAGTCAGCTAGGGTTTAGTATTTTTGTTTTTCCTTGCTTATAGCTTTTTTGGCAAGAGGTGACTGAAGGTGGGGATGAGATATGAATCGTGCTTTTGAGGTTGTTTTTGTTTATTTTGTATTTAGCTATATCATTTTAATGTGCTTCTTAGAAGTCCTTAGACTCATCAGTAAGTGTATCATATAAACATTTGTTTAATGTTTTATAAAATATGGTGTGTATTTGTGATATGCTAATATTTTTAATTTAGAATAAATCACTCCAACAATGCAATAGTAAAACCCCCTGAGATGACACCTCAGGCTGCAGCTAAGGAGTTAGAAGAAGTAATGAAGCGGGTACGAGAGGCTCAGTCATTTATCTCAGCAGCTATTGAACCAGGTAAGGCCATAGCGTTGTTACATAGGTCATCGCTTAAAGATCATAGAATCTTAGAACCTGAAGGAATTTTAGAAATAATTACATTGTTCGGTCCCTTCATTTTTACCAATAAGAAGATTGAAACTCAAAAAATAGTAAGTGGCTTACTCAAAGAACAACACAAATTTTGTCTTTTTTCCAAAATTGCTGAATCAAGGCACATTAGCCTGAGTTTATTAGCTCTTTATTTTTTAATAGGAAAACCAGTGTTCAAAATGATTTCCTGAAGGAAAGTATAAGTGTTATTATGGAGCTAAAAAGAAAAGAGTAAATATATTCAAAATGTTAAGCAGGGTTTGCTATAAAGTTCTAATTTAAAACCTAGAAAAGAGAGCCCATGATTTAGAAAAAATACAGAAAACTGTTTTAGCAGGGTAAAGGAACACTTATTCAAACTTTGTGTTGCTTAATAAAATGATTTTAAAATCCAGTCTAAAAATGTCTAGGTGTTTAACCTTTGAGTGGATGTTCTAAATTAACACTTGGAATTTAAACTTCGATTCTAGCAAAATAAACAGAAAGGACTTAAAATCACTGTCATAGGAATTACAGACATGTTTTAATCGTACGTTATGGCAGCAACAAAATATTACGAACAGCTGTTTATAATCATCTGGTTTATATGTACTGCTGCAGGGTGGCTGCACTCAACGAGTTTATGCAATGACTTTCTTGGATGTTTCTGAAGGATAATTGCACAGGAGGAGGATGTACAGAGAGTAGGCCCCTTGCACTATATGTGGTACATTCCACTTGTGCCTAATTATTAACTGGGATCTTTAATTGTTCTGAGCTTACACTGCAAAGTGGTTTTTTCCTCCCAGAGTCTGGAAAGAGCAATGAAAGAAAAGGCGGTCGATCTCGTTCCCACACTCGCTCAAAGTCCAGGTCTAGCTCAAAATCCCATTCTAGAAGGAAAAGATCACAGTCAAAACACAGGTGAGAATTTCTACTTTCATATTTTATTTTTTTCAGTTTCTTATTTAAAATAGTTAAGATTTTATGGATTTTTATCAAAATGCCAGAATTTAGAAAGTTCGTTAGTGGTTATTAATAAATATTGCTCTGCTGATAAGACTGTAGTTAAGTTTTAATAGTTAAGCTAATTTTCCATTTTAGAAGTTGGTTTTCTATCTAAAGATGCTAATTTGATAGATTGCTAAGCGTATTCTTTACACAGAAGTGGCAGAAACTTTTCGTTCTTTTGAAAAAAGGGAACATATTTAGTAGTTATGCTGAAAATATTGTTCAAGTTGCGGCTTTTTGTTTTCTTTTCCCAGTCCACTCCAGGTCTGGGGAACAACACCCCAGATCTTGGTTTCAAGCAATTTCCTGTCCCCAAGTACCATGTTTCAAATGGAGCACCTTAAGTTTTTGGTACTCGTGGTGATAAGAGCCCTCCTCTGACCACTTTTGGAGCTGAAACCCCAGAGTAACTTGCAGTCTCATTTTGGAAGTTGTCTTGTCCTGGAGCACTGTTTGTTTTTTCCCTGTTTTTGATTATACTTTTGGCATTTTGTTTTCTCTTGTCTGTTATTGCTTTGTGTTTGGAAAGGAGATCTCAAAATATAAACTTGGAATACCATCTTGACTGCAAGTACCTTAACAATCATCTCTAAAGTGATACATTTTATTGTTTTTAAGGTGTGGAAGGGACTTTTTGAAATGGGAAAGTGTATATATATATATATATATATATACACACACACACACACATATGTAGGGGGGACTTTTTGAAATGGGAAAGTGTGTGTGTGTGTGTGTGTATATATATATATATATACACATATACACACACACATATGTATATATGTTTCTGAATATATATATATATTATATATACATATGGAGGGAACTTTTTGAAATGGGAAAGTGTCAAAAAGTCCCCTCCACACCTTAAAAACATTTCAAAATATATATATATTCGATCCTAATTGCATGTCATGATGTTTATGTCTTCAGGAAGGAGGAAAAGTGTGTGTGTATGATGTGGCAGTATTAGAGAAGGCAGAGGGATTGAGGGGAAGAAAGGAAAGAAACCAGTGTGTTGAGTCTCACCAGCATGCCCAGTTGAATTTTTCTATGATGATCACAGAGATTCAGTGAATGATAAAGGAAAGTAGACTATTCTTTTTTTGTTTCTAGTACTCATACTGCTAGCCCTTTTAGTGTTATATAGGTCTCTATTAAATCAGTTTGCAAAATCTCTTTGAAATATTGTTTTAGTGTCAACAAGATGATGTAGTTAGGCAAATTCAGAATCAAGTAAATAGAGTTGTTTTCATGTGTAAGAAATAAGGCAATGCAGCAGAAGGTGGAGTTGGAGTAGCAGTGGTGCTAGAGTGGACATTCCTGTGTGTTGACAGGATCGGGTGAGGATAAAGAATAGCAAGGAAATATAAAATTGTGTGAAAATTAATAACTATACTGAGGAAAAAGAAAATCTTATTTTGAGAGGTTGATATGAGAGCAAGCTAACCTCCATGATTAACATCGTGTGGCTTCCTTGATAATCTATGTGAAGCTATATGTGCTTTTTGAAATTGGGCAAATAATTGAGCAATCCACTTTATCCATTGTTCACTGTAAGGTTTTAATTTTAAGTACTATGTATTTAATTAGTGCCCCCTCCAAGGGTATCATCCAGTCTATAAAGTTTGTGAATTCTTGATATTCATGAGAGTTATTTTCTTGTAGATCTGTCTGTGTAGCAGTGGAAATGTGTGTGTGTGTGTGTGTGTGGTCAGCATATCCTACTTTCACATGTTCATGTAGACACACGCACAGCTTTGACAAAGCTCATAAACATACAAAAGAGGACAAATTCTCTATTCTTTTTAAAGGAATGGAAAACATCTTACTGAAAAACATATGACTTTAGTTAGGATGTTGACTTGGAAGTTGGAAGAAGTCCCCTTAATCCCCAGGAGTCAGAGAGGGGTTTTTTTGGCTTTCCCTCCTCTGCCAGTGGGAGCTGGTATCCTCAGGTTTTGCTTATGGGCCCACCTGTTCTTTTCCACCATCTTCAGATGCTTCTAGAACCATGCTTTCCGAGGCATAGAAAGACAAATACTACTCACATTAAAGAGCTTAAATTTGCTTTCATAAAAGCAGACATCTGGTTATTAAATGGTGGAGGGATATGGGAGGAAGTTGGATAATAGGTGCCAAAATACTGCTCATGTTCTGTAACATGGTAGAATGATTGTAGTTCCTAACAGTTCAGTACATATTTTACAAAGAACTAGAAGAGAGGAGTTTATACGTTCCTAGCACAAATAAATGATTAATGTTTAAGGAGATGGAAATGCTAAATTAAGCTGATTTGATCACTGCACATTTTATACATGTATTGAATTGTCACACAGTACCCCACAGATATGTACAAGTATGATGTATCAACTTAAGTGGGAGTTGTGCTTAACCCCCAATATCTCTCCTTTCTCTGTTCCTTCCCTGTATTATTGTAAACAGGAGGAATGGGTTTCTTGTCATTGTATCCCTAAACTAGGACTTGGGAAAAGTGTTTCTACTTTGTCTAAGTTTTGATACTTTTTAAAAAAATTCTAATTAGTTATACATGACAATAGAATGCATTTTGACACATCATACATAAATAGAGTATGATTTCTTATTTTTCTGGTTGTATATCATGTAGAATCATACTGGTTGTGTAGTCACATATGTATGTAGGGTAATAATGTCTGATTCATTCTATTATCTTTCATATCCCTTCCCCTCCCCTCACTCCCCTCTGTGTAATCCAAAGTGCCTCTATTCTTCCCTAACCCCCCCACCCTACCCCTCTTATTGTGAATTGGCATTTGTATATTAGAGAAAGCATTCTGCCTTTGGTTCTTTGGGATTGGCTTATTTTGCTTAACATGGTATTCTCCAGATCCATCCATTTACAGGCAAATGCCTTAATTTCATTCTTCTTTAAGGCTGAGTCATAGTCCATTGTGTATATATACCACATTTTCTTTATCCATTCATCTATTAAAGGGCACCTGGGTTGGTTCCATAGTTTTGCTATTGTGAATTGAGCTGTTATAAACATTGATGTTGCTGTGTCACTGCATTATGCTGCTTTGGGTATAAACCGAGGAGTGGGATAGATGTGTGAAACGCGGGTTCCAACCAAGTTTTCTGAGGAATCTCCATACTGCTTTCCATAGTGGTTGCACCAGTTTGCAGTCCCACCAGCAAACGTATGAGTATACCTTTTTACATTTTTTATTTATATAGATAACATTAGAAAACATAGGTAGTACTAGAATTGTTTTTTTTAGTTGTAGATGAACAAATACCTTTATTTTGTTTATTTATTTTTATGTGGTGTTGAGGATTGAACCTAGTGCCTCACACATACGAGGCAAGTACTCAACTGTTGAGTCACAACCCAGCCCAAGAATTGTTATGTTTTTAAGTTAAGTAACCTTTACAGACCAGCATAGGAACTATAAGACATTTTGTAATGTTTTAATGGAAAACAACTGATTTACAAAGGAACTTTGATACAGCGTGAGGGTAAGTTGCTATTTATTTACAATTTAATTTTAAAATATAATTTTGTAAATTATTTTAAAAATTAAACTGCTAATAAGTATTTGTCTTTGGTTGGATTAGACCTGCTCGTGAATGTTTTAGTGTTCTTAATTAAAAAACATACTAGAGGGTGGGATAGACCTGAAAAGATTTAATGTCAAAATTAAAGTATAATAATTACTCCTCAGCAGTGACGTGAACTCTCAGAACCTACAGGATAAGAAACCAAGTGATCAGTTCTTTATTATTAACTAAATTTATTAGGGCTACCCTTAATTTTTTAAAAGAAGTTTCCTTGCTTAATTATTGTTGAAAAACACTGCTTTGAGGAAACAAAAGAATTATTTATAATTTTAGCAAGGTTAACTAGAATAGTCTTAAGCTTTTTTATTGAGTACATAGAAACAATGTGAACATCTGTAAATGGACTAAGAATGCTCTAACTTTTAAATCTGCCTTAATACCTGCTACTTGACCTTCATGTCTCTTAGGTTTTTAGTGGTAAATACTTCAGCAAACTCAGAATTATCTTATTGTATTAAAAAAATGTTACAAAGACAGATGCATTTTTAAAAATTATTTTCTTTCCTCAAGTGCATTATCTTTACAGCTGTATAATAGATGAGCAGTTGAAAATTAGCTGTAAGAGCATGGTGAGGGTGGTGCATACCTATAATCCCAGCTACCTAGGAGGCTGAGGCAGGAGGATTGTGAGCTTGAGGCTGACTCAACATTTTTTGGCAAGACCACATCTCAAACACAAAATGGGCTGTGGAGGTAGCTTGGTAGTAGAGTACCACTGGGCTCAATCCCCAGTGCTGAGGAGAAAAAAATCCAAAACAATTGGACTAACTGAAAAATATATTAGTAACGGAACTGGAGGTGTTTCTGGTTTTATAGCATGCCCCAAGCATGACCATTTAACTATATATTTCTCTTATAGATATTTGTGTATATTATGTACAGTGTACTTGTGGAAGTTCATTTGACCTCCTTGGAATAAATAAAGATTTAAAGTTTACATTTATGTTAAACTGTGTTATTTTTTATGATGGCTATAATAATACCAAGAATTGAGATAAGTGTTTACTCTGTGCCAGAGACTGCAAGCCAGTTTTACATACATCATCTAATTAATCCACATGATAGATAAATAGATGTGATTCTGATTCCACTTTATAGAAGAAGAAATGCAGAGTTAGAGAGGTTAGTGACTTGCTAGTGCTCGGCCAGCTAGTGTGTGGCAGAGTTGTGCTTAAGAGCCAGATTGTCAGACTCCAAAGCTGGTGAGTCTTATCACTTTGTTATTTTAAGTTGTGTGCATCTATTTTGTTGTATTTTAATAAATAGTGCCTGAATTAGCTCATTGTGGGAAAAAAAGTATTTGAAAATACAGTTATTTCAGTGGGGAAAGAGGGACTAATCAAAATTGAAGTAACAGGTATTTTTCCTTGGAAGAATTCCATTAATAAATGGTTCTTTTAATAGCTGTGGTCATAGTTTACAGCTTTAACACAGAGGCAACACAAATCTAATATTTTGATTTTATATAGTTTTACCTCATGCAAAATGATTTTTGTTTTCCTGTCACATCCACTCTCCAGTTTGTTTCCTTATACATATTTTCTTAATGTTTATTATGATAAACAGTACACAACAGTTTCTAGAAGTGAACCATATAACCACTACTCCCCATCAAGGTGTCATAACCAGGTAACAGTCAAGTGAAAGACAGTTTTTGGTGTGAAAACTTGGACGATGGGAAAAATCTTCTTTGTTAATTTGTGGCATGACATGTAATAATTTGTTGCAAAAGAAAGCCATACCGGAAAATATCAACTTGTGTTCTAGACAGTGAAATATCTGGTAAAGTTTCAAATAAGTAAACTCTTTCTGGTAATGTAACGAAAGCATTATATAAGAAAGAATTTTTAAAAGTTGATAAATACAGTTAAGATGGATTTTTAAATTCTCTTATTTTCAAAGACTTTTTTTAAAAAATGAAATTCTAAGAATAAGTTTTGATTTTTAATAATTTATTTCTTCAGGAGTAGATCCCATAACAGATCCCGTTCAAGACAGAAAGATAGACGTAGATCTAAGAGCCCACATAAAAAACGCTCTAAATCAAGGGAAAGACGGAAGTCAAGGAGTCGTTCACGTTCTCGGTGAGTTTTAGAAAATTAGGGATAATCTTTTCATTGGTTTTATTATTGGCTTTTCTGCTGTGGTTTAGGCTTTGATGAGAAATAAAACTCTTTTTCTGATTGTTTTAGTAATCTAGGATTAATATTGATTGCCACTGATTTGAATCTGATGGTCAGTATGACTCATGAGGTTTCCAAACTACTCAACTCAGCCTGGTAATCACTTCATTTTGCAGCTTCATGTACACTGGATTATATAGAAATGCATATATAATGTCTTGAGCCATTGTAAATTGTTTTATGTTGGTAATTGTTGAGGAAAGAGGGAGGGATGTCTTTTTTTGGGGGGGTAGAATTTTTTTAGTTATACATTTATTTATTTTTGCTTATTTTTCAAGGGACAAGAGAAAAGATACTCGAGAAAAGATCAAGGAAAAGGAAAGAGTGAAAGAGAAGGATAGAGAAAAGGAAAGGGAAAAAGAGAGAGAAAGGGAAAAAGAGCGTGAAAAAGAAAAGGAACGGGGGAAAAACAAAGACCGGGACAAAGACCGAGAAAAGGACCGGGAAAAGGACAAAGAAAAGGAAAAAGAGAGAGACAGAGAAAAAGAGCATGAAAAGGAGCGAGACAAAGAGAAAGAAAAGGACCAGGACAAAGAGAAAGAACGAGAAAAGGACAGATCCAAAGAAATAGATGAAAAAAGAAAGAAGGATAAAAAATCCCGAACACCACCCAGAAGTTATAATGCATCAAGAAGATCTCGTAGTTCCAGCAGGTTTGATAATGTCTAAATTTTTTGGTCAAGGGTTTACTGATAACAAATTAAAACATAAGTGTTTAACTGAGGGGGAAAGGTTATTGTATACAAGTAGAACCAGTACAGTAAGGGCAGAACGTTTTCTTGTAATTGGAAAGTAAATGTTTTCTCTGTGAATTGCCACAGTGTTGAGCCTGTGAGGAGGAAGAGATGATATTCTGCAAGATTATTTAGTTTTAGCTAAACTTTGAAGTATACTATTTTTAGCCCAGCTAATTATTATCAGTGTTGTTATTTTCTTAGAAGGTAGAATATCAGGGAAGGTATTAAGAAATAGAGGAGTTGGAGTTGTGCCTCAGTGGTAGAGCACTTGCCTAACACACATGAGGCACTGGATTCGATCCTCAGCACCACATAAAAATAAATCAAAATAAAGATATCATGTCCATCTACAATTTAAAAAATATTAAAAAAAAAAAAAGAAAAAAGAAATAGAAGATTGACCTCTTAGATGCCTTTCTTAAGAATGTCATGGGAAATTTTAATATGCAAAATGATTGTTAGTTCTTTCCATCATGTGAGTTAAGTTTTACCTCTCATGTTGAGTGCATGACATTTAAATTTGAATTCTTTATTTGTTAATTTTAAGGGTTAGTTTTTTTCCCCTTAGCACTGTCCAAAAAAAAAGTTCTCAATTTATAAATAAGTACACTGCCACCAGGCGGCAGCAGGTTGCCATAGAAACAGCTGCAAAATGAGAACCTTCCTCAAGGTTATTTAAACCCACATCCATTATTTTAAATAATACTGTAATTGTGAATAACTGGAAGTTTCTGATTTGTGTTAACCTGTCTCTTAAATACATATATATATATATATATATATATATATATATATATATATATGTATTTTTAGCAAATTTTAAAGATGGTTTTCATAGAAAACAATTAGAGATTAAAGAATATTATTTCCTATTTTTAAAATGTTTTTGTAGTTTTGTCTTAATATTAGCCTTTGACTAATATTTAGAGATAATTGTAGGCATTTATTGGGTATGCTATGTATTATGTCTCACTTTTTTGTCTTTCTTTACTTAGTCCTTAGAGTAGGCTCATGAGAAAACTATTATCATTGTTGTAAAATATGAGGAACTGGGAAACTATAGGGAATTAGCCGTCTTCTGTGTTTTTTAGTATCTTTTAACTCTATTCCTCCTTTGTAGAGATTGTTTTAGCATTTTATTGTGTGTGTGTGTGTGTGGGGGGTGGTACTGGGGTGGTATCCAGGAGTGCTTTACCACTCCTTTTTTAGTTTTTATTTTTTTAAACAGCACCTAAATTGCCTAGGCTGGCCTTGAATTTGTGATCCTCCTGCCTCACATTCATGAGTAGTTGGAATTACTCTATTGTGCTTGGCAAATTTGAGAATTCTGTAATTTATTACCTGCTTTTAAAATGTACCTGAGAACCATAAAGTTGAAAGCAATTGTATATGTATTAAAATGGGGATCAAAATGAAAAGAAATATTGTTACATTTCCAGCACATTGAACCAATTGTTAAAAGACTTTCGAATGTCTCCTAATCTGTATATATTTTTTTTCCAGAAAAATTTGACTTTTAAAACTTTTAATGCTTTAAAGTTATTGTCAATAAAGATGAAACCAAGAAAAGAAAGAAGAGGGCTGAGGGTGTAATTCAGTGTTAGAGAGCTTGCCTAGCATGTGTGAGACCCTGGGCTTAATCCCTAGCACCTAAAGACATTTTTTAAAAAGGAAGAAGATATTTATTGAGTACCTACTATGTGTCAGAATCTATGAACTTTATAGGTATTATTCTATATCCTCATAGCAACTGTGTAAGGTGTGAGTTATTTGTTTTTATTTCTAGTTGAATAAAACCAGACTTGGACTGGGAATGGTGGCTCATGCCTATAATTCCTTAAGCGACTTGAAAAGCTGAGGCAGGAGGATTGCAAGTTCGAGGTCAGCCTCAGCAGCTTTTATTGAGACCCTGTCTTAAAATAAAAAAATAAAAGGCTGAGGATGTAGCTCAGTGGTAGAGCACCTCTTGGTTCAATCCCAGTACCAAAACAACAACAAAACCAATCAAACCAGACTTGGGTTGAATGATACTTAATGTTCTCAAAGCTCTTGAGCTTTTTTGGTTGTCTAAAATATCTGCCGTATGTACCACTAATAATGTAAGCATTAATTTTACAAATGAAAAATATAAGATGGTAAAGAGAAATTGAAATCCAGAGGATTGATTTATTTCATCTCTGTGGTTTCTGATTATCAATGCTCCTTAAGAAAGGGTATCATTAGATTCATTGACATTTAATAAATACATTTTTTTTTCCCTTGGATCATGGACATGGTGAAGTTCTTTGTTTCTAAGTGGATCACTCATAAAAAGTAATTTTATGTATACATCATTTACTAATATGTTAAGCAAAATAATTTTAATAATAAATACTTAATATGTGTATTTCTTAGTTGACCATATTTAAATCCCAAATTTTAACTATTTTTCCTATATTTAAGCAACCTGTGTACTCAGTTTTAAATTAATAAAACAGCAATAATAAATGGAGGTTGGAGAGGAAAAGCAATTTCTTTATAGTGATTTAAATACTTTTTTGGAGACATTCTAATGCTTGAGACTAATTTGTTTACATTTTGCAGACTAATTTATCCTTCAGTTCTTGAAGAACCTGTTATTTTGTTACAAAATAATCCACAGTGGGGCAGCAAGGAGCTAGATGCATGATAAAGAATCTAGTAGGCAAAATGTGTTTTAGATTCCGAGAAAGACATTTGAGAGACTGAACCATCAATATTTTTTCTACTCAAGAAATTATTGTTCAGATATACCACATGGTTATGGAGGCTCTCCATCGTTTCTGATATTAAATCTTAGGGGTAAAGTTTTTGTCCTCTATAAAATTTATGGCTCATAATTTGACTTACCCTAAAATTATGTGGTAGAACATGTTTATAAAGTATGTGAGTTTAAACTGGCCTTTAAAGGGGCTGAAGAGTAGTAAACTGTAATAAACAAAATGGCTTATGAGGACTACTACTCAATTGAGAGTTCAACCAAGGACCCTTTTGCTTTTGTATTTTTTAATTTCTCTTTATTTCAATTGTGTTTTAAAATGACATTTTTGGCTTTTAGGGAAAGGCGGAGGAGAAGGAGCAGGAGTTCTTCCAGATCACCAAGAACGTCAAAAAACATAAAAAGGAAGTCTTCTAGGTCTCCATCCCCTAGGAGGTAGGTTGAAAACAAGTACCAAAACTAAAGAAAAGGAAGCGGGAAAATTTTTAAAAAGATTTATGTTTCTCTCATTTTAATGTTTTTAAAATTTTATATTTTGAATGAGTAATACATTTGTATCCTTCAGAAATAAATGTAAAAATTTATGTGATGAGAAAACTTACTTTCTTCCATGTGCTCACCTATCTGTCACCATAAATAATGAAATAGTTTTTCTCTATGCCCTTCCAAGGATATGAAAATATATATTTTATTTTTCTCATATTAAGTAACAAATATACATTGTTGTACACTTGATTTTACTTCACTTAACTATTAGGAAGTTTTTCCATAAATTGGTCAGAGAGAATTCATTCCTTTTTATAATTGCATGGACTTAGATTTATATTCTAGTTCCTTGTTTTATTTTACCAGCCTACAGTAGAATGGTTTTTCGGAAATTTTCTTGTTTCATATTATGTAATGTTATAATGAACAACTTTGGACTTAATGTTTAAAGGGTTCTGTTGTGTAGGAAGAATTTCCAGAAATGGTATCGGATGGGTTATGGGATATGTGATATATAGTTAAGTTTGTTGCTGTAAATTTATGAATAAATTTATAATCCTAAGTATTTTATTCTTGAAGTTATTGTTCCCTTGATTTTTAAGAATTAGGTTTAAAAATAAATACATATATGTTGCTAATAATCTTTTTTTTTTTTTACTTTTTCTTTTGAATATAGCTGAAGGGTTTTTTTTTTTTTTTTCATATTGGGGTTTGAACCTAGGTGTGCTTAACTACTGAGCAACACCCCCAAGCCCTTTTTTTGCCTCAGCCTCCTGAGCCACTAGAATTATAGGCATGCACCACTGCACCCAGTTTATACCTGGAGTTTTAAAAGAAATTTTTAGGAGAAATACTTAGAAAATATTTCCCTCTACTCAGATTGTAAAGGAATTCACCCATGTTTATTTTTGTTTTTAAAAAATAAGTCTTTAGGGTTGGGGTTCTAGCTCAGTGGCAGAGTGCTTGCCTGTCATGTATTCAGTCCTTAGCACACATAAAAATAAATAAAATAAAGGCATTCTGTCCATCTACAACTACCAAAAAAAAAGTATTTAATCCAGTTAAACTTATTTCTATTATGTGAAATGAGCCGTGGATCCAGTTTTATCACTTTCCAAGGTGATACTAATGCTAATGGTTACTTAGCCCTGCCCGGGAGCCACATCTAATTAGTTGCAGTTGGATACAATACCTCTATTTTATTTATTTTTATGTGGTGCTGAGGATCAAGCCCAGGGCCTTGAACATGCTATACTGCTGAGCCACAACCCCAGCCCCAACATCTTTATCTCTTGTTTTTTATTTCCTGCGTATTCAGGTATTGCTTTGAAAAGATTCATAAACAAACACTGTCTCTTAGTATTCTTGGGGTATTGCATCCAGGACCCCTTGTAGATCCCAAAATGCATGAATGCTGAACCCTAACATAAAATAGTATAGCATTTGCACGTAATCTGCACATCCTCTTGTAAACTATCTCTAAATTACTTATAGAATGTATATGTGTGTATATATAATATAGAATATAATATGTAAATAGTTGTTATACTGTATTTTTTAGGTAACAATGACAAGAAAATTCTGTAGGGGCCTGTGTGTAGATTAGTGGTAGAACACATGTCCCCAGCACCCCCCCCCCCAAAAAAAAAAGTCTAAATGTTAGTACAGATGCAGTTTTTTCTCCCTTTTTAGAAAATTTTTTTTGTAAATAATTTTGAGATTGGGTTTTGCTAAGTTGCCCAGGCTGGACTTGATCTTGTAATCCTTCTGATTGAGCATCCTGAGTTGCTGCCCCACATATTTTAAATCTGTGATGGGTTGAATTCATGGATAAGGAACTTATTGGTTCAAATGAGCTGACTGTATTTGGTTTTATTTTATCTTATTCCAGTAGATAAATAAATCCTGAATATTATTAAAGTAATATATTTGTAGTACCAAATTATGTTTTATGTAAACACTGGATGGCTGCTGCATAAATGATTAGTGTCTTTTTAAAAAACTCATTAGGGCAAGGGGTGGAATTGGTCAGATTATAGAACCTATTTTTGTTACTTTATCATACCAACTTACTACAAGTTTATTTAAAATATATTATTTTCGATATCCTGTGTTAGATAAGGATAAAGAATATGGTATGTTTCTGATTTCTTAAAAGTTGACATTTTATGAATATTCTTACAGCAGAAATAAGAAAGATAAAAAGAGAGAAAAAGAAAGGGATCACATCAGTGAAAGGAGAGAGAGAGAGCGTTCAACTTCTACAAGAAAGAGTTCTAATGACAGAGATGGAAAGGAGAAGTTGGAGAAGAATAGTACTTCAGTTAAAGTAAGCAGTAGATAACAGTATTTGGCATTGAATAATTAATTGAGATTGTTCTTTATCAACTGAATGCTTCTTGAGGGCAACAGTTTTTACATTGTTGGCATTTTAAAATAGTTATTAAATTGGTAAATTTTTACATTAAATTTTGAAAACATGAGAGACAATTAAGATTTAAAATATTATGTTCCTTATTTTAGAGAATCAGAAAATGGCATATAATAAGAAAATGTTTAGAAAATCTGTGGGCATCAAATGTATTTGACACATTTATACTGTTAAAATTTCTGCCTGATGCCATTTTCCTCTGTTTTAGCAAATTTGACAAGAATGTCTTTAGTCATTGGCTTTGTAATAATATATTACAAATTAGGTTTGTTGAATTATGTAATGGAAAACCAAATTCCACCAAATAAGCTTTTTCTTGAACAAATATTTTAAGTGTTTGTGAATTATGTCAATTCCCTTGTCCATCCTCGTAAAGTATGTTTGTATTAGAAATTGAGTTCTGGGACTTTCATTATGTAATTTCCTAGTGGTAGAGGGTTAGGATTGTCGTTGATAGTAATTATTGATCATTTACTGTGTGCCACTCTTGGATCTCATTTAATTTTCCTTTAAGCTAAGGATAAAATTTGACCGTGTGTGTGTGTGTGTGTGTGTGTGTGTGTGTGTATGTGTGTGTGTTTTGGTACCAGGGATTGAACTCAAGGGCACTTGACCACTGAGCCACATCCTCCAACCCTATTGCATTTTATTTAGAGACAGGGTCTCACTGAGTTGCTTAGCACCTTGCTTTTGCTAAGGCTAGCTTTGAACTCGCAGTCCTCCTGTCTCAGCCTTTGAATTGTTTTAAACAGTCTTTTCTAAGAGGAATATTTACTTCCTTTATTTTTGCTTCTGATGGCATTTTTGGAAGTTATTTCATGCTTTCAGCAGGTTGATCTCACTTTTTCAAGTCGTATCCACAGTATTTGTGCTTCTTTAGAATTTCTGTTCACCTGTTCTAACTTAGTTCCCATGTTTTATGAGAAATGCAGTGGTCAAATTGATACATTTTGCATGTTCTTTTTAATGAAAAAATAATGAAAGTAAATAATCCAGTTTTATTAATTCACTAAGATGTCATTTAACCATAGTAGTGGTAACTCTTGAGGGGAATAGTAAATGTTTACCTTTGTATTTATTGTAGGAGAAGGAGCACAATAAAGAACCAGATTCAACTGTCGGCAAAGAAGTAGATGATAAGGATGTACCAAGGACTGAGGAAAACAAAGTACAGCAAAATGGGAATTGTCAACCAAATGAAGAAAACCTCTCTACCAAAACAGAAGCAGTATAGGACAGACTTATGCACCTCTGCACTCAAAGGTGGAATAAAATCCAAAGCTTTTAATTCTCTCAACAAGATGTAAACAGGGAAGAAATCTAGCCGAATATGAAGTTAGAAGCTAACAGCTTTTCTAATTGTTAGGTGATGTTATGGACATCTTGTTACTGAGTAAGAAAATAAAGCATGGACATCATGAAAATACCAGATGTTACCCAAACCCCTCATCTTCTAAAAACTGTGTTTCCATGGTGGCTGACACACTTGTCATGTGATTGTTAGTGTTTGCCAAGAACCATTGCAAATAAATTGAACATCATTGATCCAAATTTATACTTTCCCTAGAGACTGGAGGTAAACATTGGAGGCTCTTAAAAAAAAAAAATGCTAGTTACTGAATTTTGTATTGTTTTACTTTTTTAAAAAAAAATTTCGATATATACAGTTTGATGATGTGCTTGAAATTGGTGCAAATATATACACACCGTTGTAAGTGCAAAGTATGTAAGAAGTTTTAACATTTATTTCACATGATTTACAGTGATTGTGTTAAATTCTCACTATTGTGTTTTCTTTTGCTCACTGTTTAGGACAGCAGTTTTTCTTTAAAATAGTTTTACAATTAAAATTGCTTAAATAAGTGGATTAAAAAACAACTGACAATGCATGCTACTGTTCTCTTTCAAAAGGAAGAGCAACTGTGTTGAATACTAATACTAATGTATTAGTATTCAGTGTTTAGAATCATTGGGTCTACCCACAAACAAAGTAAGCATTTCTTTTTGAACTTTCTTGACATTTCCAAGTTTTATTATGAATAATATTGCAGTGTGTCTTGTCAGCTGTAGGTGGTAAGAATGCCCTCATAAAAAGGAAACTGGGTTTTCAAAATGGGCTACGGGAGCACAAGCTGAAGCTTTAGTGCCTTCTACAATGTGGTATACTGTTTTCTAGAATTTTATATGTGCTAGTCATTCTCAATTCATATGGAATCTAGGTATTCACACCATAGAGAAGTATGCAAGTGATATGTCAGAAGAGCTTAACTTAGTTCACTTCATATGAAAGGAAATCCTGTTTTCAAGACCGACTTTAGAGTTTAAAACAACAGTGCAGTTTTGGGACCATCAGTTTTATATATAACTGTGATAACTAAAAATGAAACATGCTCTATTTTCCTCAAATCAAAGGAAACCATTTAGTTGACTACATTGGATGGCCTTAATTTTTACCTCTCAATCATTTTCCCATAAACAATGTGCAGAAATTATACATAAAGGGAGGACAAGGAATATATGGGAGGTTATTTGTTTTGTTTAAGACTATGTTTACTTGAGTTTAAGATACAGGTCATCCATCATTCACTTTTTACAGAAAGTATACAAGTAGTAAAATGACAACATATCTAATATTTCCCCCCAAAACTATAACTTGTAGTTTCTGAACTCTTTTCATTATTGTTATATTTCCAAAAGTACTTTTAATTAGCATTTTATTAAAAATCAAGTATAATTATTTTAATGCAATCTAATACAATCAAATTACTCAGTTGCCTTACCTCATGGGACAAGTTACTTTTTATAGATTTAAAAAGCTGAGTAGCATGTTAGTTACTTGGTTTCAACTTGAGTCTTCTTTTTAAATGTTAATACTGTTGAAACTTAAGTATTTGATGGAGAATGGAAAGAGTTGTTCTTTTTGCAAGTTATGAAGCCTGGTTTGATTTTGAAGCTGCTTAATCATCTTCATGTGTTCAGAATTACTGTGGTTTTTTTTTTTTTTTCCTCCTTTTTTGTCACTGTGTACATTAAAATTTTGGAAAATGCTTTACTATGTAAAGTATAGGTGGTCATTGTAATCATTCAACCACGTAAGGTTGGCTGGTAAACAGCTTATTCTGATACAAGAATGCTTGGGTGCATATGGAAAGATTGTGAAGGAGTGTGTGTCTTGCATCAACAGCTGTCTTATTTATGATATGTAAGTAGAATAGAGCAAATGTTGTTTGAATCTGTTATTTTTAGTACCATTTCTCTAATAAAGCTAAGTATTTTAGAGGAAAGTAGTTGTTTATACATTTCAAAATAAGATCTTAGTTTTCATCCTGTTCTTGATTTAGTTAGCACAGAGATTGTTTTGACTTGGCGAGTGTATGTTTGTGTGGTATCTGTCTACAAATTAGTCATTTCAAGTTTAAATATTTTCTTGTACTCTGGACTCTTTAAGTGTTTTTTTCATATTGGAAATTAATATTTAATTTTATTCCTACCACTAATTTTATTGCTGAGGATATTTATTCAGCTGTAAAGTAATATTAATTTTGAGTGATTTTTTTTTTCAAAAACTGAGAATCAGGCTGGGGTTGTAGCTCAGTGGCAGAGTACATGTGTGAGTCACTGGGTTCGATCCTCAGCACCACATAACAATAAACAAATAAAAGAAAGGCATGTTGTCCATCTACAACTACAAAAAAAATTCTTTTAAAAAGCTGAGAATCTAGGAATGTAAGATTTGACATTTTTTTACATGGAAGCAAAGCCTACTAGGGTCTAGATGTGTGTGTGTGTGGGTATGTATATGTGTGTGTGAGACAGAGAGATGAGTTTTCTTTTTGTTCACTTAAGAGTTGACATGTTTCCATTTGTTTATTATTTTCTTTAAGGGTACTGTGTTTTTTCCTTTAAAATTATTTTTTTCATCTCCTCGGTAGATGTCAGGAAAACTCGAGGTAAGGCCAAGAAGGCAGCCCTTTTACACTTCATATCTTCTGTGATTCTTTTTAAGTTTGATTACAGAGAAGGCACTCTGTTTTTCTTAAATCATACTTGTTTTTCAGCAGTGCTTGTTGAACTGTAACAAAAGATGGTCCTTCATAACTGACTAACCAGTTTCATGTGCAAAAACTTGTAATTCCTTAACTTACACAGTTGTCTTCTTAGCTTCTATTTTCCATCTAATCTAATTAGCTTATAATCAAGTCATCTTGTGACTTTGCCCACGTTTAGAATTCTTCTTTTGAAGAAATACCTACCTTGATCTTCACTGTTAGAAGCTTAAATTTTGACATGCTCACTTAACAATAAAGCTGGTATTTATAACCAAAAGATTATTTTGTCAAGAAAATAATTTGATATAAATCATTTTCAGGATCCTCAGTCATTTCTATGTGTGTGTATGTTACTATCTTTATTTTAAAAGTTGAGAAAACAAAAAACTGATTCAAATCTCACAACTGAAGAGATTGTTCAAATTTTAAGGATTTTAAGTATAGTAATAGGCTTTTAAAACAAATTTTTTTGATCTGTACTGTATTATAAGTGCAGATTATTTTCGTTTAACTTTAGTTGAATTAGCAATTAAAATCAAGTCTTTTTGGAGGGATGCATTGAATTGAATAACAACATTTCAGTAATGTCATTTCTTATATTTTCATGGTAAAAGATAGTATTTGATTTTAATTGAGTGGGTTATTGAAGTTGAACCGTTCCTACAAAGTAAAAGTACAGTGATCGTGTGCTCTTTGTGTTTAAATATTTTTTTTTATTTTTACTTCCTACATGTTTAGTATTCTCATGTTCATTTACTGATGTCATAGTCACTTTGAATTATTTTCATAATTCAAAAGTTAGTGCTTTTAAGGGCTAACTTATTTCTGGAAGCAGGAGTCTAGTATAAATATAATAAAATAATCTTTTAAAAATAAAACTGACTTTCCTACTTCATCTTGGGTTTATGGGTGAAATTTTTGTTGTTTTTTAGGATACTTTTATTGGTGATTTTTGCATGAAGAGAGTGATATTTTAGAAATAAAAGCTAAAGCTGTTTATGGTATTTGGTCCATATTTGATCAGGTTAGCTACAGTACCTAATGTGGATCTTTTCATTCCAGTTTAACCCATTTTTTCCAATCATCTGTGATGTGGAATGACTAACTATAAAACCATAAATGAAGCAACAAGTATATCACTTACAGTAACTTTGAAATAATTGTTTTCAGAGGTCTATTCTTTTGAGAAAAAAGGTGATTAATTAGAATGTTTGAAAATATGTAAAGGACATATAAGCTCTAGACTATGATTTCCAAACTATTTTAATGCACCTATGTCAATTTCATTAATAGAAAATTAAAAATTGGGGAATTAATGTGTTAAGGTACCTTTATAATTATAATTTGTCAAAATTTTCTGTTTATATGTAATACAACATTTCCTTTTGGGGGTTGCTGGGGATCAGATTTAAGCAAGTGTTCTACCACTGGGCTTCCCTTCCAGCCCCAAATGTTAACATGTCTTAGTATTTTTAAGTAGGTTTTAATATGTTGCCTGATTTTTAAATTTATGTCTAGTTAACATTTTAATTTGGAAAATTGTCAATTTTGAGAAGACTTCACATATTTTGCCTCTAAATTTTATTTTCCCAGGATTAGCATGTCACATATTTTGCCTCTAAATTTTATTTTACCAGGATTAGCATGAATGTTTAGTTTCTTCTAATCTTGATTAATTTTTATTTACTAGTCAGGTAACTTCATAACTGTAAATTCAGATTCATGAAAATCATACTGAAAGAAGAGAGTGATTTCCACCAGTTTAGGGGTATTGGTATAGGTAACACATTGTCAGGGAATAACCTAGAGAATTCGTGATTTCCACAAAAGGTTAAATTTGAATATACTGTGTAGCTATATAAATCAATTTAATAGTTAAATAATTATCCTCCTAACCTTGATTAGTTTAATAGAACAGTGCTATAGATTTTCAAGGGAAGAGTTTAAAATGTTACATTAAGATTCTGCATAGGTGGTGTATATTTATGTGCGTAGGATTACTTTTAAATGGTACTAGTAAAGATTTATCAGATGCTGCTGCTGCTGCTATTATGTCACTATATTTTTAATAAAATGAAAATCTTAAAATCTTGCCATTGTTGAGTAGTAATTTCGCCTATTTCTGGGACATTTATTTCCAGAGTCGCAACTTGTTTTTAATAACTGAGAGATGGTTATAGGCTTTTCCAGGGTTAAAAATTACCACCCAAATTGACGTTTTGGGGTTTAACAGCAAGCGGAATGCTTTCTCCCCTTTATCAGAAGTATAGCTCTCTGGTAAATGTGCTGTAAGACCTCAGGATGGTCATTTAAAACAGCGTATTAGTTGAAAGTTTAAAAACAAGCTACCTGTTGAATGTATAGATTTAGAATTCTGTAAGAAGACTTCATGGCTTAGTTGGCCCAGAGATGATGAGCTATCTTAATTATGGTTAAAGGACATGAACTGTTTTAGTTTCCAAATATGTTAAACTGTTTGTGCAAGGGTGGAAAGAAGAGACCTTTAAACTGTACTTGCCAGTAGTAGGTTTGCACTTTTTTGTGTGTGACCTTCTCCACAGGAGTTCTAGGGATTACAGGTTGTAACAGCTGCTTTTGACGGTAGACTTCTACAGTAGACTTCTGAAATTTTACATTGCACTCTTTGGTACCAGGGATTGAACCCAGGTCGCTTAACCACTGAGTGACATGCCCAGTTCTTAAGTTGCGTAGGGCCTGACTAAATTGCTGAGGCTGGCTTTGAACTTGGCAATCCCCTTGCACACAGGTGTGTGCCACCATGACCAGTCACTGCATTAGTTTTGAAAGGTCACTGGGTTATAATTAAGTTGTATAATTATATTACATTTAGTTTTTTATAATTAACATTTTCTTACATTATGAAAAGGCTCATGGAAAGAGTAGTAATGTTTTTTTAAAAAATCATACTCTTGTAATGCATTAGCCACCATATGACTGAGGTGGAAAATGGATCAGTTATAGAGGCATGACCTCTGGTAGTGCATTACCCTTTCCTGAGCTGAAGCTAAAGTCTTAACATTTCCAATTTTCTGACAAAGAACTCATAATACTGGAGATGTGTCAGAACCAAAAACTCCTGCTCCAAACAAAACATTCAGTTTACAACGCTAAGTGAATGCACCACTCTTCCTACTTCCTCATTACCACCATTAATTTCTGATTTGACCCTACCCTCAACCACAAATTCTGTATTTCCTCTGCAATAAATGTGCCCTTGTCTCAATTGTGATTGGTTACATGGGACAGAATCACTGTTTATAGTATTAAATTCAGTCTTTTTCATCTATATATGTAGTCTACTAATTGGTCTTCCAACCTCAAGCCTTTTTCATATTCACTTAAACTTTTTAAATTGGTTTGCAGTTTTTCTTACTTTTATATGAGAGTCATACATAGCAGCTTTAGTGGGAAAGTGTTCCCTAATCTTAAATTTTCTGAATGAATTTGTCATTATGTAGAATTCCTCAACCTGAACCAATCTAAAGCCAACTTTAACCTAGAATATGCTTTTGCTTTTAATATTACAAATTCAATATTAAGAATAGATACAGGGTTGTATTATTCTTAAATGAGCTTTGGTGTTGCATGTTTTTAAAGGATTTGTTTTGTCTAAATTGCTGCATTGGTGTGAAGTTAATAATATCCCCTTGTAACATGTAAGATCTGTAGGATGTCTCTCATTCTTAACACTGTTAACATATTATTCTTTTTATCTAGATTAGTTTAGCAAGAGATTTTCTCAGATTTTTGCTTATATCTATTTTTTATTTCACTGATTTTTGCCCTTTAGTATTTATTTTCTGCTTAGTTTTGGTTTAATTCTTTAATTCTAGTTTAAGTGTGAGCTGGAGTCATTCATTTGAGAATTTTATCAATATTAGCATTTTTATTTTCATGAGGCTGCTTGTCATATGCAGCAGTGTTGTTCCACATCTCTCCTTACTTCTTGACAACATCACTTAATGATAGGCCACTTGTTCTTCTTTAATTTGGGGATGATGCTCAGAACAGAACAAAAAGACTGATGGAGGTCTCTTGGGTGCATTGGAATCCTTGAACTTTTTACCCCTGTTTTAGGAGGGATATGGGTTTTTATTTCTCTTTGATAAATTTCCTTTAGCAGAATCCTTAGAAAATGCAAAGTTGCCTGAAGCATCTGGGTGCTTCTTGTGTTCCTCCTGTCAGGTCTGCACAAAAAAAATGCATATGATGATGTGCTACTCTTGGCCTCTTAGAAGCTCTGTTTGCTTAGATTTAGTTGTTTTCCTCAGCAAGGGATAGTCACCTAGTGCCTGTCCGGCTCTCACTTGTCCCCATGCTGTATTTATAGAGGTCAACGTACTGCAGTGGCCACAGCTAGAATTTTGAGATTCTATAACTAATCTTTTTGGCCCGAGAGTTTGCTAGTTTCATGTGCATGCAGCTTTCCATCAGTTCTTAAGAACAGTGATAGTAAAAACAGTAATAAATTAATAGCAATAATTAACAATAAGTATATTATTTAAATTATCTTCTCTGAAACAGAGGAATCTGGCAGCTTCTCAAAGAAAATGAAATTGAGTGTAGAGGCAGCAAGGCTTCTGCTAGTCTCTCTGGGTGCCTTGTGCAGCTAGGAAATGCTGTTGCCTCTTGTTGATGCCACCTCATGGCACAGGGCTTGGTGAGTGCAGCCCAGTGTGGAATGCTGCACTGGGCATCATTGTGCAAAAACAGACTTCACAAATCATTTGAGGCACCAGAGGCAGGAAGCTCTTTCAATAAGTCTCCTTCCTTCAGTCCCAGCCTCTGGATGGCTTGTTTGGCAAGTAGAAGCACGGAAGTCAGCATATCTGTATTGGGTTTAAAATGTGAAAATCTATGAAATCCTGAGTCCGTATGCTGCAGATGAATAAGAATACATTGTCCACAGACAACATTATTGAGGAGTTTGAAAGGATCCTAGTTCTTCTCTTTCTACTCTTAACTTTAAAGGTGAGCAATTCTAAAGCTCATGGGGGAAGTGAGGGGACCAAGTTCTCACCACCAGTTAAGTCATGGAGTCTTTGTAGGACCTGGATGTGGTGATTCTAGGCTGTGTTCCATCCGTGACCCAGTACTGAACCATCAGCAATTTCCTTTCCAATATTTAACTATCATCTTTATAAATTAAATTATGGATAGATTTTTTTTCAAAATGTTGTTCCTACTATAAGCCATCTCAAAAATACAGATGAAAATTGAAGCTCTCTAATTCAATGATTACAGAGCTTCTAAACATCATTATTTTATGGCATTTGGAAAAATACAATCTTCATTTCCAAGGAAGTCGTGGCTTCTGGCGGTGATAATTTCATTACTCCTGGCGAACCAACTGAGATATCCAAGTTAATGTAATTTATGTTCAAAGATGTCCTAAAAGGCTGATGTAACTTCATTATCAGTACATGACTTTTGAAAATATAGGTACAAAAATACAAAATGAGAACATCTTCTAACATCACTCTAATGTGATTTTTCTGTTCTCCAGATCAGGTGGCAAATTTAATAAACAATTTAATTGCTCAAATAAGATAGGTTTTATTTTTTGTTCTGAGAGTTGGATTGACATTGGTTCAGAAGAAATAGAGTTTTGTCAGAATATTTCCCTGCAAGGAATAGGACCTGCTTGAGGTGTTTCGGGTCCTCCAAGTCTCTTACTAATTGCTATTCTTAAAATCCACAAACCATGGGGCTAGCTTTCATTTTAGAAATATTTTGTTTTCTCTGCATCATTTGACTCAAGGCTGTCTGTATAAGCACCACAAATGGGGCTTAAAGCAACAGAAATTTATTCTCTTGCGGTTCTGGCTGAAGGCTGGAACCAAGATGTCAGCAGGGCTGCGCTCTCTCTGAAGACCCCCCAGGGGAGGGGTTCTGGTCCATGCCTCAGCTTCTGATGTTGCCAGCAGTCCTTGGCATTCTTTGGCCTATAAACGTAGCACTCCAATCTCTGCCTTTGTTATCACATGACATTCTCCCAGTGTTTGTGTCCCTAGATCTCTCCCCCTTTTAAGGACACCAGACCCATCCTATTCCAGTATGACCTCATCTTAACTAGTTACATGCGAAGACCCTGTTTCCACATGGACACATAATTGGGTTAGGGCTTACACATCTTCTTCTGGAGGACACAATTCTATCCTGTAGCATGCAGCCTTACTATCTCTGTGAATATAGAAATGCTGCAGGTAGATTCCGCTCAAAGGCAGTGTACCCAGTACATTGGTGGTTCTGGCGCTCAAGGGGAGAGGAGGCCTCAGGTTTCTCTGAAATTTACCTTATTCTTCAGGTCAAGTACATGTTCTCAAGAATGTTTTGTAAAGTGGTAGGTATGGTCTCATAAGCATTGTTTCTTGTAAGGCATGAAAGGGGAAGAATGTTAGTCATATTTATTTGCATATTATTTGAAGCAGGACGGGCCCTGCAGTCTACCTGTAGCACTTTTGTACCCAGGCCACCAGCCATTTCTGGTGTCCTCTTACTGAAGCACCAAGGGGCTGAAGTGTAATTTTGCTAGCCAGAGCCCATTATTTTTTTATACTAATATCCTTCACACTTGTCTAGTCAATTGTCTTAGTTTTTAAAAGTCCTGTTGCTTATATCGAAGTATGAAAGTAGAGAGAAATAGCTTCTGAAACTCAGTTTACTGTGGAGATCCCAAGGGAGAGTTCTGCTGCAGAGAAAGAGCTTGTTGAGAAACAGCCTGTCTGCAGGCTCGGGGGCAAACATCCAGGACAAGTTGGGGAGGAATTTGCCAGAGATCTGCCCCATAATGATGCCTGTCCACTGTCTTCACCATGAGAATAACCAAAGTTCCAAAGTGTGTTTCTTTTTTTAAAAAAAGCTCCACAAGGTTTTTTTAAAGTGCAATTAAGAATATGTGTGGTTTTATATTGGTGATGGTTCATGTGTGTTAGAAGATTTGATGCTTCTGGAACATGTTTGGTACTCATTTCAATTTCTATTTCCTTTTTATGTTCTTTTAACAGATCTATTCCTGTGGGAGCTGTCTGAGATGAGAGGAACACACCTTAGTTTTGGGGATAGATTGAGCTAGGCAGCTGCTACCAGCTTCTTTTTGTAAATTAGGCATGACCCATCTAGGGACTTCTGGGTGATCACTAATGAAGTGAGGAGAGGGAAAGATGTTACCTCCAAAATAGGCCCCTCATGGGCTTTGGCTAGGCCAAACACTTAATATCATTTACATGGTTCTGTGTAATTATAAAGTTTATGTGTATAAAGAGAGCTGTTTCTGTGAAACTGTATATTTTATAAATAAATATATTGCTACTATGAAAAAATGCTGCAAGCACCCATATATTATCATTTTCTGTGGGGCTCCTTTATGTGTGTGTGCTGGGGATTGAACCCAGGGCCTTGTGTTTAGTATCTTAGTCTGTTTGAGCTGCTATAACAAAATACCTCAGACTAGGTGATCTGAGACCGGGAAGTCCAAGATCATGTGAGGAAGTCCTCAGCAGTTTCAGAGTTTGCTAAAGGTCCACTTCCTCATTCATTGTGCCTTCCATGAGTCCTCACATGGTGGAAGGGGCCAACAAGCTCCCTCGGGCCTCTTTTATAATGGAATTAATCCCATTTGTAAGGACTCTGTCCTCAAGACCTGGTAACCTCCTAAAGACTCTACTTCTTAGTCCTATTGCATTGGGAATTAGTTTTAAACATGAATATTTGGGGGCAGTACAAACATTCAGACCATAGCATATTGTGATAGAAAACTTAAGAAAACAAGGTTTACAGGGGTTTGCAGGGGAGGTCTCTCTGAGATAATGCTAATTAAACTGAGAATTAAAGGATGATAATGAACTAGCCATGGGAAAGATAGGGAGAAGAATGTTCCAGTTGGAGTTAACAGCAAGAACTGAGGTCCAAGGTGTAAAAGAGCACAACATTTTCCAGGGACTGAAGGAAGAAAGATGGGGAGATGGTAGAAGACCCGATGAAGAAGTAGTCAGGAGCTATAACCTAATGGGCAATGAGTGACTTTCAAACATTTTTGACATAAGTACAGCTACAAAATACCTTGTATAACCCCCTGATACATAGATGCCAATATATATGACTGGATAATAAAAGGGAGGATAGTGAGTAGATTTTTAGTTCCCTTTTGAGGTAGCATGTCAGGATGCTAATATTGATGGATCATGGGTGGGAGGGTGAAAGAATTCAGGATGATGTTTAGCATTTGGGCTTGAGCAATTGGGTCAAGGGTGGTGTCATTAAGTGAAATGGCAAAGCCTGAGGCAAGAGAAAGGTTTTGTTAGGGAGGGAGAGGCTGTTAATAATAATTCCTCATTTGACATTAAGTTGAAAAACATCTCTATAGTACTGTAGCAGAAAAACAAATGACTGTTTTCTTCTACTATATTCTAACACTCAACATAGAATACTTCAGCTTTGGTTGCCAAAATATGTCAGGGGATTTCCCCCAACAGCCAATTCTCCATCAGAAACCACCTGGGTATCTAATTCAATTCAGTTCTGACATTATCTACCTGAAATTGAGTCAGATAGCCTCAAGCACAGGTAAATAAGGGCTCCGTCCCACAAGGCTGCTCTACATTTCAGATGCCAATCCCCAATTCCAGGTTATGACCTATGCTTCTGATCAACCAAGTGTAAATTGGGGGTTCCTACAACCCCCTCCTCAGGTTCAGTCCTCTCCTGGAACATTTCACAGAACTCATGAAAGTGCTTTACTTACATTTACTGGTTTATTATAAAGGATGTTATACAAGCTACAGATGAACAGCTGATTTGGAAACATGCAGGGCAAGATGTGTGAGAAAGTCTTGGAGCTTTTGTGCACTCTCTGGGTGTTCATATGCATTCCACGTGTTCAGCAACCCAGCAGCTCTCTGAATCCTTTTGAGTTTGTATGGGGGTTCATTACACAGCCATGACTGATGAAATCATAGGTCACTGGTGATGGCTATGGTTTGTACAGGTGTTCCCCCAAAGTGCAGGTTGCTCTCTAGCCTGTGGCACTGTTGGGAGGTGGTGCAACTTTTCAGAAGGAGGCCCTATTGGGAGGAAGTTGGGTCACTGGGGGCGTGGCCTTGAAGGGGATATGGGGACCCTGGCCTTTTACTCTCACCTTTGCTTCCTTACTGCCTTGAGGTGAGCAGTGTGCTCTACCATGCCTTCATGATGTTCTGTCTTGCCACAGGCCCAAAAGCAACAGTCAATTGACCATGGATTTAAACTTCTGAAACTAAAAGCCAAAATAAAGCTTTTCTCCTTATAAGTTGTTTATCTCAGAAATTTTGTCACAGTGATAGGAAGCTGATGAACACAGTGATCAACTCAACCCTCAGCACCTCTCCTTTCTCTGAAGAAGGGTGGAGGATGGGGGATTCTCTGATTACATGGTTGGTTCCCCTGGCATCCTGAGGCTATCCAGGAGCCCCCAGCCACAGTTTTCTCATTAACGTCCCCAGAGACATTGATGGTTCAAGATATTTCCAAGGTTTTAGGAGCTTTGTGCCATAAAACTGGACAAAGACCTTACTGATATATTTCTCATTATAAATCACAATTAGTGAGGTCAGAAACACAGAGATTATCACTTAAAAAAATGAAGCAAGTTTCCTCCTCTTTGGTGCTGAGTAGCTGTGAAACCCAGTGCTGCCTTCTGTGCATGTGTGTGTGTGTACGTGCATGCAAGTGCGTGTGTTCCTGAGTGCATGCCAAGGCTGAGCTGAAGGGCTCTTCTGAGGTAAAGTGAAGTTCATGAGCCGAGACTGAGCTGAGCTGTCCAAATTGGTTTCAGCTGACAGCCTTTGTTAGTGGAGCCTGTGCTCCTGCTATCTGTCTTCTTAGTGTTTTTTTTTTTTTTTTTTTT